>NC_047118.1:22561043-22751729 GCF_902500255.1 Thalassophryne amazonica
TTGTCCGTTTGGACAATACAGCCATCCATCCATTTTCTTCCACTTCATCCGAGGTTGGGTCACGGGGGCAGCAGCTCAAGCAAAGCCACCCAGACCTCCCGATACACACACCTCCCCCAGCTCCTCCGGGGGAACCCAGAGGCATTCCCAAGGCAGCTGCGAGACGTAGTCCCTCCAGCGTGTCCTGGGTCTTCCCCGGGGCCTCCTCCCGATGGGACGTGCTCGGAACACCTCTCCAGCGAGGCGTCCAGGGGGCATATGAAAAAGATGCCCGAACCACCTCAACTGGCTGCTTTTGACGTGGAGGAGCAGTGGCTCGACTCCGAGCTCCTCCCGATTGGCCTAGCTCCTCACTCTATCTCTAAGGGAGCGCCCAGCTACCCTGCGGAGGAAACTCATCTTGGCTGCTTGTACTCGCGATCTCGTTCTTTTGGTCATGAGCCAAATCTCGTGACCATGGGTGAGGGTCGGAATGTAGATTGATCAGTAAATCGAGAGCTTTGCCCCCCTGCTCAGCTCTCTCTTCACCACAACGGTCCGATACAGTGACCGCATCACTGCAGATGCTGCACTGATCCATCTGTCAATCTCACACTCTATCCGTCCCTCTCTCGTGAACAAAAGCCACACTGCTCCTCTTGAATCCGAGGTTCGACTATTGGTCGAATTCTCCTCTCCAGTACTCTGGAATAGACCTTACCGGAGAGGCTGAGGAGTGTAATTTCCCTGTAGTGGGAACACACCCTCCGGTCTGCCAATCCAGAGGCACTGTCCCTGACCGCCACGCGATGTTGCAGAGACATGTCAACCAAGACAAATCAAATCAAATCAGTTTTATTTATATAGCGCCAAATCACAACAAACAGTTGCCCCAAGGCGCCTTATATTGCAAGGCCATACAATAATTATGGAAAAACCACAACGGTCAAAACGACCCCCTGTGAGCAAACACTTGGCCACAGTGGGAACGAAAAACTCCCCCTAACAGGAAGAAACCTCCAGCAGAACCAGGTCCAGGGAGGGGCAGTCCTCTGCTGGGACTGGTTGGGGCTGAGGGAGAGAACCAGGAAAAAGACATGCTGTGGAGGGGAGCAGAGATCAATCACTAATGATTAAATGCAGAGTGGTGCATACAGAGCAAAGAGAGAAAGAAACACTCAGTGCATCATGGGAACCCCCCAGCAGTCTAAGTCTATAGCAGCAGCATAACTAAGGGATGGCTCAGGGTCACCTGATCCAGCCCTAACTATAAGCTTTAGCAAAAAGGAAAGTTTTAAGCCTAATCTTAAAAGTAGAGAGGGTGTCTGTTTTCTGATCTGAATTGGGAGCTGGTTCCACAGGAGAGGAGCCTGAAAGCTGAAGGCTCTGCCTCCCAGTCTTATAGTCCAGTGCAACTTATTTATGGTTTATTTTTCTTTATAATGATAAAGTGGCTGGTGCGACTTATACTCCGGTGCGACTTATAGTCCGGAAAATACGGTACTTGCAAAACAGCACCTGCAATTACTTAAAGCCAGTTCATCCAAGCAGCTTCATCAATCTGTGAAGATACTGGCTAGAGAACCACAAATATACTTTCCTCCAGTTCCTGAACCAGTATCATCAAAGATTGGATGAGCGGTGAAACGTGTCCCAACAAAACAAGAATTCCAGTTGACTTGACTCAACTTGAGCAAGCATCCTAAAATCTCCAAAATGACAACAGGAACCAGAGCCTTTAGTTATCAAGATCCCCTCCTGTGGAATCCGCTCCCAGTGTGGGTGTGGGCAGTAGACACCCTATTCTCATTTAAGAGTGGCCTTAAAGCTTTCCTCTCTGTTGACGGTGGCAGAGAAGGGAACACTGGACAAACTGGTGGACATTATAGATGATGCCAGTCAGCCTCTGCACACTGTCATCTGCAACCAGAGGAGCCTCTTCAGCCACAGACTGCTCCTTCCCAAGTGCAGGACCAACAAACTGAAGGGCTCCTTTGTCCCTCGGGCCATCAGACTGTACAACTCCTCGCTCAGGGGGAGGAGGAGTAACAGGAAGACAGAGGACAGGAAGTAGAGGAACAGTTGTAGCCATTAAGCCATGGGTTAAAGCAATAAATTTTCATCTGACTGAAATTTTTTCCTGGCAAAAATCAATGCCAGCAATTCCCTAAATTGTGGCATGGTGGGGGCACACACTGTTTTTTCCTCAATAAATACAATAAACACATTATACAGCATACAAATCAATTCTAAATAGCCTCTAAGGAGAGACAGACAAAGCATAAAAAGAATGCAAAACCTGAACATAAAGGTACATAAAAGGGTGGTGGGGGTGAGGTGTAGTCTTGATTCTGGGGGTGCTCCCCCACAACATTTTTTTTAAAGACCAAGTCAAATTTTGTGTATTCTGGTGAATTTTAATGGGTATGAAGCCCCCTGAATCAAATAAAACTCACTTCAGTCTGTGAAGTAAAAACACAGTATTGATTATGGGGGGTCTGGGGGATCTCCCCCAGAATTTTTTTTAAAAGAGCGTTAAATTTTGTATATTATGGTGAATTTTAATGGGTATGACGCCCTCTGAAACAAAGAAAACTCACTTCAAACTGTTAAGTAAAAGCACAGTATTGATTATAGGGGGTCTGGGGGTTCTCCCCCAGAATTTTTTTTTTTTTTTAAAAGCAAGTCAAATTTTGTATATTCTGGTGAATTTTAATGGGTATGAAGCCCTCTGAATCAAATAAAACTCACTTCAATCTGTGAAGTAAAAACACAGTATTGATTATGGGGGGTCTGAGGGTTCTCCCCCAGAATGTTTTTTAAAAAAGCAAGTCAAATTTTGTATATTCTGGTGAATTTTAATGGGTATGAAGGCCTCTGAAACAAAGAAAACACACTTCAAACTGTCAAGTAAAAATTCTTTGTCTTCTGTAGTATTTTGATTTGTTCTAATCCGGTGAATGCACCAAATGGGTGCTGTGTCGCTGTACAGTCAATAAAATACAAAATTAGGGCCTAAAGCAACTGACAACGTTGTTCTGCTGTGCACAAAGTAACACTGTCACCAGTTTTCAAAACGCATGCGCACTGAGAAACTCAAAACTGGCTTATTCACATTTAATCTGTAAAATGCTCTCACTCCTAAAACAAACTGGGGCTGCAACTAACGATTATTTTAGTAATCGAATAATCATTTTTTTTGTTTTGTTTTTTTTTTTGTTTTGTTTTGTTTTTTTTTTTTACTTGCATGTGAGTTTTGCCATTATTTCTTGAAGTGATTTGTGACTGTCCAGGGTTGGGACCAGGAAGCAGAGTTGTAGTCTTACACACCTCTCTGCAGCTTCTCTCCCCCTGCCATCCCCTCATTACGCCATCCTCGTAGAGACGGTGCCTGCTCCCAGACCACCAATAACCAGCAAAAATCTATTTAAGCATAAAAATTCAAAAAAAAAAATAATATAGCACCTTCAACTGCACCACAGACTAAAACAGTTAAATGTGGTCTATTAAACATTAGATCTCTCTCTTCTAAGTCCGTGTTAGTAAATGATATAATAATTGATCAACATATTGATTTATTCTGCCTTACAGAAACCTGGTTACAGCAGGATGAATATGTTAGTTTAAATGAGTCAACACCCCCGAGTCACACTAACTGCCAGAACGCTCGTAGCATGGGCCGAGGCGGAGGATTAGCAGCAGTCTTCCACTCCAGCTTATTAATTAATCAAAAACCCAGACAGAGCTTTAATTCATTTGAAAGCTTGACTCTTAGTCTTGTCCATCCAAATTGGAAGTCCCAAAAACCAGTTTTATTTGTTGTTATCTATCGTCCACCTGGTCATTACTGTGAGTTTCTCTGTGAATTTTCAGACCTTTTGTCTGACTTAGTGCTTAGCTCAGATAAGATAATTATAGTGGGCGATTTTAACATCCACACAGATGCTGAGAATGACAGCCTCAACACTGCATTTAATCTATTGTTAGACTCGATTGGCTTTGCTCAAAATGTAAATGAGTCCACCCACCACTTTAATCATACCTTAGATCTTGTTCTGACTTATGGTATGGAAATTGAATACTTAACACTATTCCCTGAAAACCCCCTTCTGTCTGATCATTTCTTAATAACATTTACATTTACTCTGATGGACTACCCAGCAGTGGGGAATAAGTTTCATTCTTCTTCTTTCAGAAAGCAGTGTAACTAGGTTTAAGGATATGATTCCTTCTTTATGTTCTCCAATGCCATATACCAACACAGGGCAGCGTAGCTACCTAAACTCTGTGAGTGAGATAGATTATCTCATCAATAGTTTTATATCCTCATTGAGGACAACTTTGGATGCTGTAGCTCCTCTAAAAAAGAGAGTAACTAGTAATGACTTCATGACTTTCTTTGCTAATAAAATGTTAACTATTAGAGAAAAAATTACTCATAACCATCCCAAAGACATATCGTTCTCTTTGGCTGCTTTCAGTGATGCCGGTATTTGGTTAGACTCTTTCTCTCCGATTGTTCTGAGTTATTTTCATTAGTTACTTCCTCCAAACCATCAACATGTCTATTAGACCCCATTCCTACCAGGCTGCTCAAGGAAGCCCTACCATTAATTAATGCTTCGATCTTAAATATGATCAATCTGTCTTTATTAGTTGGCTATGTGCCACAGGCTTTTAAGGTGGCAGTAATTAAACCATTACTTAAAAAGCCATCACTTGACTCAGCTATCTTAGCTAATTATAGGCCAATCTCCAACCTTCCTTTTCTCTCAAAAATTCTTGAAAGGGTAGTTGTAAAACAGCTAACTGATCATTTGCAGAGGAATGGTCTATTTGAAGAGTTTCAGTCAGGGTTTAGAATTCATCATAGTACAGAAACAGCATTAGTGAAGGTTACAAATGATCTTCTTATGGCCTCAGACAGTGGACTCATCTCTGTGCTTGTTCTGTTAGACCTCAGTGCTGCTTTTGATACTGTTGACCATAAAAGTTTCTTACAGAGATTAGAGCATGCCATAGGTATTAAAGGCACTGCGCTGCAGTGGTTTGAATCATATTTATCTAATAGATTACAATTTGTTTGGGGGGTTCCCATGATGCACTGAGTGTTTCTTTCTCTTTTTGCTCTGTATGCACCACTCTGCATTTAATCATTAGTGATTGATCTCTGCTCCCCTCCACAGCATGTCTTTTTCCTGGTTCTCTCCCTCAGCCCCAACCAGTCCCAGCAGAAGACTGCCCCTCCCTGAGCCTGGTTCTGCTGGAGGTTTCTTCCTGTTAAAAGGGAGTTTTTCCTTCCCACTGTCGCCAAGTGCTTGCTCACAGGGGGTCATTTTGACCGTTGGGGTTTTTCTGTAATTATTGTATGGCTTTGCCTTACAATATAAAGCGCCTTGGGGCAACTGTTTGTTGTGATTTGGCGCTATATAAATCCACGGAAAGCACCTTTTTGGAATTGCACTCAACTCTCGTAATGGAAATTACAATGACAATAAAGGCGATTCTGATTCTTCTGATTATTATTAATATATAAATGAAAATAAATAAATTATAATTCGTAATACATTTGACTCTTTTACAACAACAAACACTAAGCCATTATTTATTATACAGAAAATATGCACACAAACTGTACTGAGATGCGAACTGCTTAATGCTAACTTTATCATTGAAAATGCCATAGACATGCTAACGCGTTAGCATCGGCCCCGTTTTTAAGGCTGGGTTCACACGGCAGGATAATTAGACCGATATCGGACCCGATCTTCCCCTTCCGACAGTCTTAAGGACACCCTGACAATCATGATGACGCTAAAGATAATCTTATCAGATATTTCTGCCGTGTGTGGTGTGTTAAGAATGCTCTCATCTGCTCGGAAAGGCATCAGGAGCGCTCCGATCGCAAATCAGGGATATTCAACATGTTGGATTTTTTTGGCCCGATATCGCAGCGTGTGTTGTGTCCTCCGACCACAAACGAGCATGCAACCTGCTGAATGTGACATGCAGCCAATCAGAAAGCGAGGTGACGGACATACGGAGCGGAAAATAAAATCAAAACAGCTGTTCTGACTTACCAGAAAGTCCGGTGGTTTTGCTGTCTCCACTCCTTTAAAGAACACCTTTTCTTTTTCTTTTTGTATCGTTTTTTCCCTCTGTTGTAAATAGTCCACAAAGTACCTCCATTTGTTTACTCCAAGGTCACGTTTAATCTCGAGGGATTTTTGCAAGATTTCCTGTCTGAACTGTAAATGTTCGTGCGTGAAATCTGTTCGTGTGTGGTGGTGTTGTCCTTACCATGTGGCTGAACACCACACACTGTAAGACCAAACCTTTTGATCCATGATTTTTTTTATCTTCACGTGTGTGGTCTCTCAGGTTTTGGAAACCTAAAGATCATTTTAAAATCCTGTTGTGTGAACCAGGCTTAAGTTATAAAATAAACTCAACAAAAATATAAACGCAACACTTTTGGTTTTGCTCCCATTTTGTATGAGATGAACTCAAAGATCTAAAACTTTTTCCACATACACAATATCACCATTTCCCTCAAATATTGTTCACAAACCAGTCTAAATCTGTGATAGTGAGCACTTGTGCTGTGTGATAAAACTGCACCTTTCAGAGTGGCCTTTTATTGTGGACAGTCTAAGGCACACCTGTGCACTAATCATGGTGTCTAATCAGCATCTTGATATGGCACACCTGTGAGGTGGGATGGATTATCTCAGCAAAGGAGAAGTGCTCACTATCATACATATATACATATATTGTAATGTTATTTATGTCATTGTTTTCTTGAATCTTTCTGAACCATTGCAGGAGTTTGGAATTTTTTCTGTGTAGCAGTCTTAATCTACCGCGTGCTGGGTAATCGGGAGAGTCGGGAGTTTTCCCGGTGGGCTGGTCCAACCTGGGGCCGTTTTGAGGGGGTGTTAATGTATGCATACATATATGACCACCACTGTTAGGCTACACAGCAAGACACTTGGGCTGCTGTATCTTAAAGAGAAGACATTAAGTGTTATAAATGATTTACAATCACGAAAATTCACAAGAAAATAACTTAAAACTGCTTCTTTTGCAACACTGTTATCTTTTCCAAAGCCTAAGGTGCCATTACACGTTTAACACCCCTATGCACTCATTACAGTTAGTTCAGTCCAATCAAGCCCTGTGCGCCCAGATGGGACTTGCACTACTAGCAAGTATAGGAGGAGTGGCCCGTGAGTGAAAAGATGGACAGAAAAAAGCCAGGTGGAGCTGAAAAAGATAGATTAATAAAAAGAAAAGATTTGGAGGAAGATGCTGCCAAGTGTGCAAAGCTCTCAGATATTTTTTCAAGAAGACAGAGCGAAGAGGGAAATGGTAAATAGGGCCAGGCATAACTGTCAGCCGTATCAACATTTGTAGTACAGTACCACCTCTTCCAGCTACTTACAGACTTCACTGACTTGGCTGGGCATACACTGTACAATATTTTCAATCGTTGTACCTGGCTCCAGCTCAAACTGTGCGACAAAACCAGAGGGTTTAAAAGTTCAGAGCGCACGATTCATGGTCTCACGCTGTACACCAGCCATACTGGTGAGTTAACAATACCGTTCTTGTTTTAACTAAGGCTGGGCTTACACTGTGGCCCTTTTCAGCCGATTATTCACTTGTGCGAGAATTTTTTGGATCGCGCCAAGTTTCAGTTTAATCATGCGTCCTGCATCGTTCAGTCTACATGGAGTAACGAGCTACGTTTAACATCTCACGACCACCTCCCGATGGGGAATCATATGGTCGGATAAAAATCAAACCTGTTTGATGTTTTGGTCGGCCGTCGTGGCTCGTGAGGGTTCCGCGCTGTTGAAGCAGCGCTACAAGCGTTTACGCGGTGATTACCTCGCGCACTGTGTATGTGCTGACACCGGCGAGAGCAAACAGTGATCTCATGTAAAGTCGTGTTTCATATTGCGTTCCCTCGCAATAACCTAATATGATATTAAAGTTCATGACTATCAGCGCGCACAGTAAGTGGAATCAGGTGGTAGAGACTGAACGTACATGCGCACACACACAGCAGACAACAGCAGGATTTACGACAGATCAATCAATCAATCAACTTTTTTCTTGTATAGCGCCAAATCACAACAAACAGTTGCCCCAAGGCGCTCCACATTGCAAGGCAAGGCCATACAATAATTATGAAACACAGTCTACGTCTAAAGCAACATAACCAAGGGATGGTCCAGGGTCACCCGATCCAGCCCTAACTATAAGCCTTAGCGAAAAGGAAAGTTTTAAGCCTAATCTTAAAAGTAGAGAGGGTATCTGTCTCCCTGATCTGAATTGGGAGCTGGTTCCACAGGAGAGGAGCCTGAAAGCTGAAGGCTCTGCCTCCCATTCTACTCTTACAAACCCTAGGAACTACAAGTAAGCCCGCAGTCTGAGAGCGAAGCGCTCTAATGGGGTAATATGGTACTACGAGGTCCCTAAGATAAGATGGGACCTGATTATTCAAAACCTTATAAGTAAGAAGAAGAATTTTAAATTCTATTCTAGCATTAACAGGAAGCCAATGAAGGGAGGCCAACACGGGTGACAGATGACCACGGCTGTAAGACTCTGTATGAAATATAGCTTATTTATACAACAGTGTAAGTAGCAACACCTGTTATGAATGTTTGTTTTCTTTTTTTACTGTCCTCTCATGGATCATGTTGCTGTCTGCTGTGTCTACGCACACGCATATACGCTCAGTCTCCCCCCACCTGATTTCACTCACTGCGCGCTGATAGGCATGAAATAAACTTTTTAAAAAAGGAAAAAAAAGCTGTTACGTTTTGCTTCCCGATGTATGGTTTTTGAACGTACAATGTGAGCAGTCAGATCACATCGGAGCATCGGGCCGTACAGTGTGAGAATATGAATCGTGCGCTCTGAACTTTTAAACCCTGCGGTTTTGTCGCACAGTTTGAGCTGGAGCCAAGTACAACAATTGAAAATATCGTACAGTGTATGCCCAGCTTAACTAACTTTTACTTTCTATTATAAGCCATCCAATTTTCACAGTCAGTCAGCACATAAATGCCACAGCAGAACTCTTATTATCCCTGTCCGCTGGCGGTTTGTGGGCCGGTTGGATATGAAACTCCCGGGCTGAAAAGTGTTCCCAGCACGCCCATGGTCAGAATGGAAAAGACAAGTTAAATGTAGTTAAAGTAAGTATGACTCGTAAATAAAATGTCAAATGTGCTAATGAATATGAAAATATTGATGTATTGCATTTTCTTTTAAGAAATTAAGTCATTGAACATGGAAACATGAACCTCTCATAAAACTGGAGTTTGACATGTAGGGTAATGCCTGCTTGAGGTCCTCTGTTGAAATGAATGAGGGGAAAACCAGAATTATTTTACAGTGTGAAATAAGTGTTTTTGTGGACTTTGACGATGAATACATCAAAATGGTTAAAATCTGTATTTTAGGAGGATGTACCAAAACGATTATTACTTATTAGGTGTACAGATTTTCTAAAGATAAAATCTCGAGGAAGAAGTAAGAGGTTTTTTATAGTGCATCTCACACAAGATGTGAAGCCCATCACATCTTGAGAATGGTCGCTGATTTTATCCTTCCTTTCGTGTGGCCAGGAGAAAATTCTTAAAGTATATTTCCTCTCCCGAAAGCATGGAACTGGCCATGTTGTGGATTGTGCTGCCGTGTTGTGTCATGCCATACTAAGCTAAGCTGCTACGTGTAGGAGGCCGGCCAGTTTCATTGAGTGAGGAAGCCACTTCTGTGCTCATGGGGTCGGACAGAATGTGATGACCACTTTTACAATGTGAAAGTGACCACTTTTAACATGAAATCATCAAGTTTATGTTGAAACTGAATTGTGCACTGTAAGAAAATGTATATATTTTTTCCTTATAGGGTTATGAGAAATGTCAGAAAAATGTATGTCTTTTATTTTTGTGTGATTATAAGTATTTCAAATATATTGTGTTAATACTTGCATTTTAATGAGTCTGCTTATTGCTGAAGCTTCATGTGAAAGTGCAAACTCATCTCCAAAGAGAGTAGATCTCAATGTCTGGCCTTGGGTAGATTACTGAGCAACTGTGGGCTGAGGGAGAGTGGTTTCAGATACGATTGACTAAAAGCTGTTGCTAGGAAACCAGTACTTTCATGTTATTTGTAAACAGCATAAAAGCTTAAAGTTTCTAACAGGCCTTCAGTGGAAGGAAGTACATGAGGCTTTGTAGTGTCCACTCTCCTGGTAATAAAGACTTCAATTGAAGCAAGCTGTCTGTCTTCCTCCAGCCATAGTCAGAAATAATGCTGGGTTAAAAAGATCGATTTGCCAATTTTAAATTGATTCTCATTTTAATTCCCACAGATTGATTCATACATCCAAAGATCAAACTTCCTTATGTTAAACAAGAAATTATCTAATCTGAAATAACAGGTGGTTTTAATTTACAGATGAAAGGTTTCTAAAGAACCATTTATTGATTTATTTAGCCATTTTAATTACAAGTGTTCTAAACTTTTTTTTTAACAGTAATCAGAAATTCTGAGATAACAAACAACAACAAAAAACATTTCCAAGGATTTTTCTTCAGAAAACTGCTCTACGAGGTCTGTTAGAAAAGTAACGGACCTTTTTATTTTTTGCAAAAACTACCGTATTTTCCGGACTATAAGTCGCACTTTTTTACATGTTTTGGCCGGGGGTGCGACCTATACTCCATGCGACTTATAAATGAAAAATATACCGGTAGGATCTCAATTAATTTACTGTAACAAAACAATTTTACGTGACAGAGTCGATCTATGTTTTAAAATGGCCACCGGAAAAGGAAATGCAATGCATCATGGGCACTGTAGTATGACGGCCATCCTATAGTTCACGCTGGTCGCGATAACCAATCAGAGAACAGAACATTGGATGCGTATTCCTCACCTCACCCACAGCGTGTGAAGCTGATGAACACGGTGCTTGCTGTTATTCCGGCATGGCGAACAGAACAGCTTCAACCCTTGGATATCAATGTGAGCAGAGTGTTTAAGTTGACGCTGAGAGCTGCGTGGGAGCACCGGGTGAGCGACGGTGGAGGATTAGCGTGTGCACTTGGAAGGAGCTGGCGTCGATGATTGTGAAAAGCGTTTGAAGCAGACGAACATGGTGTTTATTCCGGGACGGCTAACAAAACAGCTTCAACCCTTGGATATCAGTGTGAGCAGAGTTGACGCTGAGAGCTGCATGGGAGCACTGAGCGACGGCGGAGGATTAGCGTCTGCACTTGGAAGGAGCTGTATCAACACCGCTGGGCGGTCATGAGCTGTGCAGGTAGGTGCTGCATGGTTTGGCTCGCAATGTGGTCCGCAAAATACAAACATATCTGTAGGTAAAATGCAACTCACGAGAGGGCACTCGAGGCTTGTGTGACTGTTCCTGCGACTTCTGACTACCATAGAAAAATAAAAATTTTAACGTTACTGATAACATAACAAGACAACGGAGAAGGCCCGAAAAAATGCCACCAAAAAGAAAATCATACTCTGCAGATTACAAGTTGCGACTGGTGAAATATGCATCCGAAAACGGTAGCCGTCACAATATTATCATCTGAACTTTTCATGTTAACATACCTGTATGTCCATGGGACTTATAGTCCAGTGGACCTTATTTGTGGTTTATTTTTCTTTATAATGGATAAAGTGGCTGGTGCGACTTATACTCCGGTGCGACTTATTTATGGTTTGTTTTTCTTTATAATGGATAAAGTGGCTGGTGCGACTTATACTCCGGTGCGACTTATAGTCCGGAAAATACGGTATATGGATTTGAATCATGTGTGATTGCATCAGCCAAGCTTGAACCTTTGTGCGCATGCATGAGTTTTTCACGCCTGTCAGTTGCTTCATTCGCCTGTGAGCATGCCTTGTGGGAGGAGTGGTCCAGCCCCCTCGTCGGATTTTCATTGTCAGGAAATTGGCTGATCGACTGCCGCTTTGCTTCATCAAAATTTTTTTAGAAAGTGTGAGAGACAGCCAAGTGGAAACCATTTGGAAAATTCAGATGGCTTTTGGTGAAGATCTTATGGGGATCACACAGATTAAGGACAATTACAGTTGGATTAAAGACGGCCCACAGCGGTGGATGGCGCGCCGTGCACCGAGCGGCAATTGACAGGCTCAAACGACCAGATCATTTCCAAAGTGAACGCTTTGTTGATCCGGGACATCGTCTGACTACCAGAGAAATGGCAAGACAGCTGGACATAGCACTTTTTTGGCACATTCCACTGTTACAGGAGCTTTTGGAATGGAAAGAGGAGCGGAGAAATTCGCCACGGAGCCGCTCATGGCGCGGGACGAAAGCACCTCCGTGTTGGTCTCACAGGACAAGCCCTAACATGCCTAGCTCTTGCACCATTCGGAAGATTCAGACGGCTTTCGGTGGCTTTTCAGTCGTGTGACTATCCGAGAAATTGTGGACGAGCTGGACATGCCACAACATGCCCTGTGAGGCTTCATCACGGCGTTGCTTTTTTTTCTGTGCCCTGCGCCTCCGTCCCGACGCGCGAATTTCTCCGCTCCTATTTCCATTTGGCGACCACACCCTTTATTGCGAAAAAATGAAATTGCGATATCTCAAAAACTACTGGTCCAATCAAGCCGGACTTTCTACGCCGGCCGCTTGGCGTGTTGCCTCGGCGTCTGCATCGCAGAGGACGTGGGAAGAGAGGAGGAGTCCGTGTTCGGCTCAGAGTGTGCCTGGCTGTTTCCTGCAAACATGCTCCACGACAATTCATAGCCGGATTCTTCACACCATATGACGGCTACGACGTGCGGCGTTCCCTGATTTTTCGCTATCGGTGGCTCCGGCCGGTTGTCCGGGGTGCCGGGTCTCCACTTCCGCGTCACCGTCCTGTGAGGAGCTGCAGTCGTGGCTGCGTGCAGGAGAACCTGCGCCCGCTCAGTCGTGTCTCCCAGCAGACTGACATGCGCTCAGTCCGTGTGGCGCTCATCAACACAAGGTCACTCACAAGTAAGACTTTCATTTTGAATGACTTTTTCTCCAGTCGTGATCTGGACTTTCTCCTGTTAACGGAGACCTGGTTGAAACCAGGTGAAAATAGCGCCTTTTCTGAGCTCCTCCCCCCCGGCTGCTTGTTTTTCAGCTCCCCGCGAGCATCAGGTCGAGACGGTGGTGTGGCCACGTTTTTTAAAGACAGCTTTAAATGCCGATTTTTATCTTCTAATGCCTACTCCACTTTTGAACTTCAGTTGTTTGTGATGGAGTTCGACTGTCCCGTGCTCTGTGCTGTTGTTTACCGTCCACCAAAATTTAATAAGGATTTTATTCAGGAGTTTTCTGAGTTTCTGGCAGATTTTATCCCAAAATATGACAAATTTTTGGTCTGTGGTGATTTTAATATTCATATCTGTTGTCCTTCTAATCAGCTGGCTGATGATTTTAAAAGCCTCCTGAACTCTTTTGGTCTAACACAAGTTGTGGATGGACCAACACATAATCTTGGACACACCTTGGACCTGGTTATTTCTTTTGGGCTCTCAGTTTCACTTAAGGACATATCAGACATTGCTATTTCAGATCACTTTCCTGTTATTTTTTTAATTTATTGCTCCTCCATCTGCTAGTAAGCCACTTGTTCCTGTCTCTCGCCGCCGTTTGGTCACCTCCTCGACAGCGGGGGACTTTGGTGCTGCCTTCATGGACTCTCAGTTTTATGCCATGAATGGACTGGTTTCTCCATTACTCCCAGATAACATCCTCTCTTCTTTCCACTCTACATGCACAGTAATTTTGGACTCTGTTGCACCGATGCGCTGCAAATCCAGGAAATCAAAATCCGACTCCTGGTTAAATGCCACGACCCATGCCCTCAGGCAACGCTGCAGACGGGCGGAGAGAAAATGGAAAAAGGACAAACTACAGGTGTCTCTGGGTTTTCTGAGGGACAGTCTGATTATCAGAAGGCTGTGAAGGAGGCAAAAGCACAATATCTGTCTCATATTATTTCTAGCAGTTGTCATCGTCCCAGTGTGTTATTTCAGACTATAAACTAAGTTGTAAATCCACACACCTCTGTTTTGATGGACGCTACAACCACAACCTGTGAGGAGTTTCTTCAGTTTTTTATTGATAAGGTTTCATCAGTCAGACAGAACGCTGATCAGAGCTGTAATGTTGAGTTGTCTGCTCCTCGTACACATTCTGCTGTGCTCGAACAGTTTGAGCCCATTTCTTTTGCATCTCTCGCTGTTGTTGTAAAACACATAAAATCTACAAGTTGTCCTTTTGATGTTGTTCCAGCTAAGGTGCTGAAGGAGGTTTTTAATACTGTTGGGGCGGGTCTCCAAACTTTAATCAATGCTTGTCTTAGATCAGGATCTGTTCCAGCTCCTTTTAAACATGCTGTGGTTCGACCTCTTCTTAAAAAACCTCACCTGGACTCATCAGTTTTATCCAATTTTATACCTGTGTCTCATCTGCCATTTCTATCTAAGGTTTTAGAAAAGGTTGTCTTTTTACAGTTACAATCATTTTTAGAAGACAATCTCATCCTTGAAAAATTCCAATCTGGGTTTAGATCGCAACACAGCACTGAGTCAGCACTTTTAAAAGTTCATAATGACATCACTTTGTCGGTGGATGCAGGGAATCCTGCTGTGCTGGTTCTGTTGGACCTCACAGCAGCCTTTGATACTGTGGATCACACAGTACTTGTTTCCCGGTTGGAACATTTTATTGGCATTCATGGTACTGCACTTAAGTGGTTTAGATCATATTTGGCTGAAAGGAGCTTTTCTGTCATGATTGGGGACCTTTCCTCATCAACTGCTCCTCTGTGCTGTGGAGTCCCGCAGGGATCTGTCCTTGGGCCGATTCTATTTTCTTTGTACATTCTGCCATTGGGGTCAATTATAACCCAGCACAACCTGTCCTTTCATTGTTATGCAGATGATCTGCAAATCTGTCTGCCTGTGAGGACTAATGGGAGTGATGCTTTGTCATCATTATTTAATTGTATTCGTGATGTAAAGCAGTGGCTGTCCCAAAACTTCCTTTACCTGAATGATGGTAAAACTGAGATCATGGTGTTTGAGCGCTCTGGCATACCAAATGTGGTAACACCAAATTTTGGTGCTTTGGCTAACTATGTAAAACCAGCTGTCAAGAATTTGTAAGTGATATTTGACAGTTGTTTGAGGTTCGATCAACAGATAAATTCTGTTGTCAAAGCTGGCTAAAATAAAGCACTTTCTCAGTAGACGTGATCTTGAGACAGCCATTCATGCTTTCATCAGCTCCAGACTTGATTATTGTAATGCACTTTATTCGGGCATTAATCAGTCGTCTCTTGCACGTCTCCAGTTGGTGCAGAATGCTGCTGCTCGTCTTTTGACAAACACTTTTAGACGTGAGCATATTACGCCCATCCTGTACTCACTCCACTGGCTTCCAGTTCGTTTTAGAATTGATTTTAAAATTTTAATGTTTGTTTTAAAGCTATTTATGGCCTTGCACCTCCCTACTTGTCTGAAATTTTAACTTTGCGCACCTACAGTAGGACATTAAGGGCGTCTGGCCAGCTTACTTAGATGTTCCAAGGTCAAGATATAAACGCTGGGGTGATCATGCTTTCGCGGTAGCTGGCCCGAGACTGTGGAATGAGCTACCTCTTGAGTTACGTACTATTCCTGACCTAGCACTTTTTAAATCTAAGTTAGACTTATTTATTTAAACTGGCATTTAACACTTAGTGGGGAGGTGACATGTTCTGTTATTTTTATGTTCTTTTTATGTGTTGTTTTAAAATTTTATTTTATATGTGTTTTATTTTTGTAAATTTGTGTTTTTAATGTTAAGCACTTTGGACACCAGTCGGTGCTGTAAAGTGCTTTATAAATAAGTGTTGATTGATTGATTGATTGAAGTTAAAATTTGATATTCTGGCCTTTCTAGGTATGAGTTATCTACACTCAACAAAAATATAAACGCAACACTTTTGGTTTTGCTCCCATTTTGTATGAGATGAACTCAAAGATCTAAAACTTTTTCCACATACACAATATCACCATTTCCCTCAAATATTGTTTACAAACCAGTCTAAATCTGTGATAGTGAGCACTTCTCCTTTGCTGAGATAATCCATCCCACCTCACAGGTGTGCCATATCAAGATGCTGATTAGACACCATGATTAGTGCACAGGTGTGCCTTAGACTGCCCACAATAAAAGGCCACTCTGAAAGGTGCAGTTTTATCACACAGCACAATGCCACAGATGTCGCAAGATTTGAGGGAGCGTGCAATTGGCATGCTGACAGCAGGAATGTCAACCAGAGCTGTTGCTCGTGTATTAAATGTTCATTTCTCTACCATAAGCCATCTCCAAAGGCGTTTCAGAGAATTTGGCAGTACATCCAACCAGCCTCACAACCGCAGACCACGTGTAACCACACCAGCCCAGGACCTCCACATCCAGCATGTTCACCTCCAAGATCGTCTGACACCAGCCACTTGGACAGCTGCTGAAACAATCGGTTTGCATAACCAAAGAATTTCTGCACAAACTGTCAGAAACCGTCTCAGGGAAGCTCATCTGCATGCTCCTCGTCCTCATCGGGGTCTCGACCTGACTCCAGTTCGTCATCGTAACCGACTTGAGTGGGCAAATGCTCACATTCGCTGGCATTTGGCATGTTGGAGAGGTGTTCTCTTCACGGATGAATCCCGGTTCACACTGTCCAGGGCAGATGGCAGACAGTGTGTGTGGCGTCGTGTGGGTGAGCGGTTTTCTGATGTCAATGTTGTGGATCGAGTGGCCCATGGTGGAGGTGGGGTTATGGTATGGGCAGGCGTCTGTTATGGACAAAGAACACAGGTGCATTTTATTGATGGCATTTTGAATGCACAAAGATACCGTGACGAGATCCTGAGGCCCATTGTTGTGCCATACATCCAAGAACATCACCTCATGTTGCAGCAGGATAATGCACGGATGGCCCCATGTTGCAAGGATCTGTACACAATTCTTGGAAGGTGAAAATGTCCCAGTTCTTGCATGGCCGGCATACTCACCGGACATGTCACCCATTGAGCATGTTTGGGATGCTCTGGACCGGCGTATACGACAGCGTGTACCAGTTCCTGCCAATATCCAGCAACTTCGCACAGCCATTGAAGAGGAGTGGACCAACATTCCACAGGCTACAACTGACAACCTGATCAACTCTATGCGAAGGAGATGTGTTGCACTGCTTGAGGCAAATGGTGGTCACACCAGATACTGACTGGTATCCCTCCCAATAAAACAAAACTGCACCTTTCAGAGTGGCCTTTTATTGTGGACAGTCTAAGGCACACCTGTGCACTAATCATGGTGTCTAATCAGCATCTTGGTATGGCACACCTGTGAGGTGGGATGGATTATCTCAGCAAAGGAGAAGTGCTCACTATCACAGATTTAGACTGGTTTGTGAACAATATTTGAGGGAAATGGTGATATTGTGTATGTGGAAAAAGATTTAGATCTTTGAGTTCATCTCATACAAAATGGGAGCAAAACCAAAAGTGTTGCGTTTATATTTTTGTTGAGTGTATATACCAAATTTCATAAAAATTGGAGGAGGTGAGGTTTAACTCATTGGTTGTTCTGAGATGGACTGACCCCTATAAAACACTAACAATTTGTCTTTGTTCCTTGTGCCTGAACCTGCTGAAAGTCATAGTCATCTTGAATCCAGATTTTTCCACCAAAAACTAACCAGGTAATGAGTTAACTGTCAATTCTCTTAGATCTGACGCTACTGGGGAAAGTGTGGCCTGGAACCAGAGAAGAGCAGACTCCACAACCAGTCAGGATGACTTTAGGTAACCCGGGAGCCGTCCACTCGCCTCCGCCTTACTCTCAGTGCTTGTTACGCTTTGGCAGTTCTGCTGTGGTGTGTCTGCCAGCTCTCACACAAAATTCAGTCAACATGGAGTCAAAGCTCTTTCACTTGTGGTCGTTCATTACTCTGCTGCTGTTTCTTCAGTACTCTGCTCTGTTTCTTCAGTACTCTTCTCCACGGCCGTGTACCATCATTAAAAGGGAAATAAACTCAGATGAATGTCAATGCTGCAGTTTTATAAAGCAAACATCACATTATGCATCCTGCAATGACTTCTTTTTTTTTTAATTCACGGAGAAGAGCAGACTTACGTGACTTATTTGTTTTGAATGTTGCTTGTAATCATCAACTTCCTCCATCTTTGCTCTGTTGAATTCACCAGCCTCAATTCCATCATTGTCAATGATGGCTCCCTGTGTTGACCACGAGTCTCTGTCTGTCCCACAGCCTGACCTTAGTTGACAGCAGCCTGCCGTCTGAGGCAGAACCACAGCTGCGGACGTACATTTCAAGGAGGCTCAGCAAAGGAGCTTTGCTTGGGGGCATGGGCAACATTGCCACGGTAGACCTCAGGTAATGATTTACCCGTGTTTTTACCATTGCACACCTTCTGGCATCACCAATCAGTAATGCTAAATACCAGCTGATGTTTAGTTTGACGGAACAATACAAACGTGACACCAGGATAACAGAAAATGGGACCATACAGCTTCAGTCTGTGTCCTGCTTCATCTTTCTGGAATGATGTGTCACATACTTTATTATCAGGTTATTAATGCTGTCATGGGACTACAACTAACTCTATGGTCAAAGGGCAAATGCCAGTGATAAGGAGTTGGCTTTGTCGATTGTTGCACGTTCCTGGTTCCTGCATGCTAACATCTCTGTAAGATGTTTTTAAATTCCTTCAGAGGTGTTATCTGTTACAAAAACATTTTTTTTAGGTTTAGAAGTGTTTATTTCTCACTAGCCTTTACAAAATATATGAGAAGCATATTAGATTTATACAGAAATACAGTTGTTTTGGCACGTATTCTGCCATCTAGGATTATTTTTGTTCGCCCCAACAACCAGCTGATGTCACACTGCCCATTCACTCGGATTGGCAGTCGCCATGTTGTGTTGCTAACCGTTTGCGTAAAATAGACTTTTGGTCTATTTTGGCCCTGGCTACCTGCCGGCAGAGCGACTGTTGCCTCTTGCCACTGCACAATGCCCACTCTGATTGAAAATGAATGGCAAGTCGTTTCTTTGCCTCTGTTGCTTGTAGCTAATGTGACGGTAGGGTAAGTCCACACATACACAGGTATTTTTAAAAACAGGTATTTTCCAACTTCCATTTAAGAAATGTCTGACGAAATGAAAACGTAAAATCCCATTGTAAAGCCCTGTCGTGAGCATGTCCAAGCAACAGGTGGCAATGCTGGTGTTCACATAACTTCTCAAAACATGAACTTTTTAAGCTAACATCAGAGCCAGGACATTTTTGCAATTTCTATTTTTGCATGTATCCAGACCTCTTGAGCTTCTCAGTTCTTGAGACATTAAGGGGGCATTGGGGTGTGTGATGTACTGTACATCAAGTAACGGCTCCATAATGCTACCGTAAATCTGGTGTAGGAAGGTTTCTACATCGCATTAAGTATTCTAGCACTCCGGGGCAAACTAAACTGAAATTCTATTGCCAAATTAATGATTTGACAAGTTAAATTCATATAAATAACGCACTATATTTCTTTAATCCATCACAGCTGTACATCAAGATTAATCTTCAAAACACAAAATAGCCATTACCAAAATACTGAGCATTGTCATGGATACATGATGTCAAACTTCAGACGTCTATACCCAGAAGAGGCTGTAAAGACATCATGAAGATGCTATGCTTTGTTGTGATGGAATATAATTTATATGATTCCAGTGTTTATCAGTGTTACCAATTATCATAAAATCAATAATGTTTAGGAATCCAGGCCTTGTCATATTTCTATTGTTGAATCTGAGGTTTTGGGAATTCCCATTTTCTGTAATTCAAATTCAAATTTATTTATATAGCACATGTAAAACACAGTTGCAGGCTTGCAGCTGACCAAAGTGCTTCACAATAATAGCAATACAAAAGTGTAAAATATTAAAGGAAAAGAATAAAATAAATAAATAAATAATCTAAAAATACAGAGCAAAATAGCAGAGCAAAGCATACACCACTTAGGCAGTGTTGAAAGCCAGGGAGAAGAGATGAGTTTTCAGTCTGGACTTAAACTGTCCCACAGACTCTGAGGACCTGACGGAAGATCGTTCCAGAGTCGTGGTGCTGCCACAGAAAAGGCTCTGTCACCTCTGGATTTAAGCCTGGCTTTAGGAACAGCCAGGAGAAGCTGGTCAGCTGACCTCAGAGCCCTACGTGGAGTGTACGGCTGCAAGAGCTCACTCAGATACACTGGGCCTATACAGTGCAGACACTTAAAAACAATCAGCAAAACTTTATATTTAACACAAAAGCCGACAGGGAGCCAGTGTAAGGTGCAGAGCCCAGGGGTGATGTGCTCATGCTTCGTTTTAGTCAAAAGGCGGGCTGCAGCATTCTGTACACTCTGCAGATAGAGAGCATTACAATAATCCAGATGTGACGTTATAAATGCATGGATAGCTCTTTCAAAATCAACTCGAGTAAAATAAGATTTAATCTTGGAAAGAGTCCTCAGCTGAAAGAAGCTGGCCCTGATGACAGAGCTGATGTGCTTATCAAATCTGAACAATGGGTCAACTATCACCCCTAGATTTTTTACAAAAGGGCGGCAAAAAGTGGACAGAGGACCAATAACAGTCTTGTCCTTGTAGAGCAGGGGTGGCCAAGTTCGGTCCTCGAGAGCCACATTCCTGACACTCTTAGTTGTCTCCCTGCTCCAGCACACCTGAATCCAATGAAAGGCTCATTAAAAATCTGCTAACGAGTCTTTCATTGGATTCAGGTGTGTTGGAGCAGGGAGACAACTAAGAATGTCAGGAATGTGGCTCTCGAGGACTGAACTTGGCCACCCCTGTTGTAGAGGGTTACTTTGCCCAAACACTAAAATCTCAGTTTTATTTTTATTAAGATTCAGAAAATTAGCTCTCATCCAGACTTGTACATCATTTAGACAGTCCTGTAGTATTTTTACAGCAGCATGGGTATCACACGAAATTACAGGAAGGTAAATCTGAATGTCTGCAAAACAATGAAAACAGACTTTGTGCTTTTTAAAAACAGACCCAAGAGGGATCATGTACAAAGCAAAGAGAAGTGGTGCTAAAATTGAGCCCTGGGGCACGCCATATTTAAGAGGAGACACAGAGGAAGAGTACTGTCCTACATAAACAGAAAAACATCTGTTGGAAAGATAGGACCGAAACCAATTCAGCGCTGAACCCTTAATACCTATGTGCGTCTCGAGGTGAGTCACAAGGACACTGTGGTCCACTGTGTCAAAGGCTGCAGATAAATCTAAAAGCAGAAGAACCGCAGAGTTCCCAGCATCAACAGTTAAAAGAACATCATTAAAACCTTTTAAAAGGGCTGTTTCAGTACTGTGTCTTAATTTAAAACCAGATTGAAACTTCTTTCCTATTTCATTAAGATCCAGATAAGCCTGCAATTGGTCATAAACAGCTTTCTCTAAGACTTTAGACACAAATGGCAATTTAGAGATCGGTCTATAGTTGGACAACACATTTGGGTCAGGATTGCTCTTTTTGATGAGCGGCTGGACTACAGCATGTTTTAGAGCTGACGGAAAACAGCCACTTGATAGAGAAGCGTTTGCAAGTTCAGCCATGTATGGACCAATACACTGAAAAACATCTTTAAACAAATGACCTGGAACACTGTCCAAAGTGCAGGAAGAAGACTTAAGATGATTAACAATTTTAGTCAGCTCACAAATAGATACAGGATTAAAACAATCAAAAACAGCATTACACATGGATGGATCTCCTGACTCCACCTCAGATACAGGACATGATGTAAGATCAGAGATTTTATCTCTGAAATAAGAGAGAAAATCTTCACAAAGGCTGGCCGAAGGCACAGCAATATTACTCGCATGAGGATTTATGAGCGAATTCAGAGTGTTAAAAAGCACTTGAGGTTTATGACAGTTTGAGGACACAAGATCTGACACGAATCTAGTTTTAGCAGCTTTAGCTGCTCTCTGATACTCAGACAGTCTGTCCCTCAGTATTTGCAAGGAAACGTGAAGATGATCTTTTTTCCATTGTCGCTCAGCGCACCTACAAGAGCGTGAGTTCACGGGTGCGCTCGTTTAACCAAGGCTGTGCCGTGGGCTTTAAGTGTTTCAGCCGTAAAGGAGCCACAGAGTCCAAAGCCTTTGTGCACGCACCATTAAAATAAGAAAGGAGTTCATCGGGAGTTGCGTTATCTGAGTCGTTTCTATACGTTTCATGAAAAGCATCAGAAAACGGGGCGGCTGACTCAGTATTGAATGTGCGCACCCGGCGTGCCGTGGCGCATGGACTGACCACGCTCCGAGACAACGTTACAGAGAATAAAACAGCAAAGTGATCAGAGAAGTGGGTTTCACAAATCTCAATTACATTAGGATTAAAACCGAAAGAGAGCACAATGTCCAAAATATGCCCCTTCTCGTGCATACAGCTTGACACAGACTGAGTCAAATTAAAAGAGTCAATCAAATCCAAGAAGTCTTTAACCATCGGCTTGGATTCGCAACAGACATGGATATTAAAATCCTCAACAATCAGAAAGTGATCATAATTCAATGATAAGCTGGCCACAAAGTCAGTAAAGTCCTGAATGAAGTCTTTATTTGGCTTTGGAGGGCGATACACCAGTACGCACAGGACTGGAATATCAAAGCTTATCACAAAAGTCTGCAGTTCAAAGCTGGAGAACAGATCTGCCGGTACCTGCCGACAGGTGTAGCTTTCTTTATATACAGTAGCGAGCCCATCGCCTCTGCCAGTCATCCAAGGCGTACTAAAGTAAAGGCATGCAGGGGGTAAAAGCTCTGAGAAATGTGAAGACTCACCGACTTGGAGCCAGGTCTCTGTGAGCAGCATTATATCCAGTTTGCACGATGTAAAGAAATCTTTCAATAAAAACATTTTGTTAGCTAGCGATCTAGCATTCAACAGGCCAAGGCGTAATGACACAGTTTCACAGACCCGTGAGGAGCAGCGGCCGGAGGGCGCCAAAATCCACCCCACGGCGCTTCACCCGGCGTTTGAGTTGAGGTGCTGCAAGCGGCAGATGACGCAGGCCGTTGTCCAAACGCGCAGGGAACACGGGCTGGATCCATCGTAACCCATACGATCTTCTAATTACTGGGAATCCAGGAGTCCTGAAGAGAGGGACAATTCCACGGTTGGACCTCCAGTGAGCCTTAATTTTCACAAGGACACCTCCAAGTTTCCCGCGTTTTCTGGGTCGCTTCCTCCGTGTGAAGACAGGTAAGCACAGAAGGTAAGCAGGTACAGAGCTCAAGGGAGGAGGGAGTCTGGATGTTTGGTCCCCAAAACTGTTCTGTAGAACCAGCTCGTGAGAAAGTTTGAGATCGAGTGCCTGGCGATCATACACTAGCAATCCAGTGATGCTTTCACACAGAATAAATAACAATACAGCAATAACCAACAGAAAACACAGAGCAGGTAGACGACTGCCGGTACACGCTGGCGCCATCTTGTCCCCTGTATATTGTTATATCTTTCCTGTTGAATAGAGAGATTGCATACCCGCCATATTGTGGGAAATGTGTGTCTGCTGCGGACGCACATGCTCAGAAAGTAAACAAAAGCCTCAGAATGTCGAGAATTACTTGTTGTGTCCCTGGATGCTTCAACCATCTCAGGGATAAAAGTGAAGTTTTATATTTTTCCTCAGTGCAATGTTTATGCCCCATTTACACCGAGTCCACGACTGATGTGCGATCGAAAAATGACCTCTGCTCACCATCACTCTCATTGGCTCCCCCCGGGGTTACAGGCTGATCACAGTGGGTTCTCCATGGTCGGAACATAGATCTCTCCTGGTCTCCATCACTCTGTATCCGTCCGTCTCCAACAGGTGCACGAGTGCATTGAACTGTTTAAAACACTTGTTGCAACAGTTGTGTGACCGGTTAAAAGATACATTGGCCTCATAAATCAGTCTTGTTAACTCTCACAGGTCCCAACCTGATCCTATTGGTTGTAATACGTAGACTCTCAATTGAACAATACAGATCTACAAAAAATGACCCAGGCAACTGGCTAAAAAAACGGACATTTTTCATCCTGCAACATGTCATGGTCTTGTAGGTCTTTTATGGGCAGAGCCGGTGTTCTGTCGAGAAGAGGTGCGCCGTCGAGATGAGGTGCGTGGCACCTCCGTTCGACAGATAAGTCTGTCGAGATGAGGTGCGTGGCACCTCCGTTCGACAGATAAGTCTGTCGAGATGAGGTGCGTGGCACCTCCGTTCGACAGATAAGTCTGTCGAGATGAGGTGCGTGGCACCTCCGTTCGACAGATAAGTCTGTCGAGATGAGGTGCGTGGCACCTCCGTTCGACAGATAAGTCTGTCGAGATGAGGTGCGTGGCACCTCCGTTCGACAGATAAGTCTGTCGAGTGGAGGTGCGTCGTCGAGATGAAGTGCCTCGCGGAACTACATATGTGTGCACTGAAGAAATTACTTGACGAAGTTCGCTTATTTTGATGGGCAAGTAAATGTATAAATTGTTCATCCGAACATAGTAATGTATAAAATCTACTCACTATAAAACGAGAGTTAGTTTATATCCACAGGCAAAATATACATATACATACATTTATGCTCCTAACGTAAAATACAGAAAATGTTTTACTAGGCTGTAAATACACTGAATACAATTAATAAAAATAAAAAATAAAAAAACTTTGACGGAAAAACAACAAAACAATGCGCATGCGCAGTTGCACGTCAAGCGAGTTACATCATCTCCCCATGTGCAGTTAGGCACGTCACAGTCCGGGGTAGAGCGATGTGCGCATGCGCTGTAGCGCGACGCACCTCATCTCAACGGGACACCGGCCCAAGGCATACGCCAACTACGCGGTCGCTTAGGGCCTCCACGCCACCAGGGGGCCCCGAGAGCACCGAGACGTTGTGATTAAAAAAAATATATACATGAAATTAAAATAATATTGAATAATTTAAACGAAACTGTATTACACCCAAAAAAAAAAATTCATTTTGACTAAATACCAATACTAGGTTAATTGATGGCTCCTGTTGGCTGCTGCCACCGTTGGGCAAATTTAGATGCACCGCTTGGGTCAGGTGGTCGATGACTAATCGTGAGGAAGGAAGTGAGTGCAAGTCATGTCTCAGAAAAGAAATTATCCCTCTGAAGCGGAGAAAAGAAAAAAGAATTTGGAAGACGAGAAAAAACAAGACAAACGTAGGTTTGCATGTCCAATATTACAATTTTTGTTGTCATTATTTGCTAAATGCTCTGTTCGTTTAGTGTAAAGTGCTTTAGGTGTCTTAAAGTCAGAGGCGATTGCTCTAAGACCGCAAGGGAAGCTCAGCTTCCCCTAAAATGTCAAAAAAAATAAGTGATCAACTATATACTGTTGTGTGTACGTCATTGACTAAATATGCGCTACAACACGCTCAACTTTTGTTCAGAATCAGCTTCTTATCACTGGTAACGACGCGGCTTTCCTCTCACTCAAACCCGCAGCTTCACAGCGTTTTAAACAGTGTAGCGACAAAAAGCATGCAGCGAAACGAGACGAGTCATTGGATAAATGCTGGGCTTTGTCCCGCCCATCGGACGCTCAGCGTGTCTGGGGTCTATGGGGCAGCGGGCTGGCCTCGGCTGGGCGGACGCTCAGCTTCTGCATGATGATTGGATGATCTGTCTGAGGCTGAATCCTTTTTTGATTGACAGTGAAATGAGCGAATCAGCGATCTTTTGGTGTAAACATCTGTGGGAGCATTTTCATTCTGTTCTGAGTTGAACTGGAGACTTTCCTAATCCTCGTAGCGGTATTTTCTTTGTTAAAAATGTCTACCGACAAATAGAGCTTCTATTTCTGGTGTGTGTTTTTTTTTTTTTTTTTTTTTTTTTTTTTTTTTGTAGCTGCTTGTGTTTGGAGACTGACTTCTGTCACTCTTTCTGACTTCTATCGCAGTTTCTGTCCCTACCGAGCAGCGGGTGCTGCTGAGCTCCTCCAACGTCACAAAGCACTCATAGGCAGACACACTTCACACTAGCCTCGCGCCAGTCCCAGCTAGCGAGTTAGCTAGGTAGCAAGCTGCACATAATGGCAGACAATTTGAATGTTGTGGACCGGATTTTGGCGAAGCCATTTGATAGTCTTCCTTACGAAGAAAAACTTAGAGTTAAACAGCAGGGCAGATCATCTCCTCAGATTAATTTGGTGCAAAAGGTGGGGAAAAGTTAGGGTTGCCAATAGGGTTGCCAACTCTCTGAAAAATAAATAAGGGACACCTCACTGGCAGGGCTGACCGGCCCATAGAAATATAGACTGGAATGGACATGCGCGCCTCTTTCTATTAGCGTCACTCAGGACAGGAAGGCGCCATTACTAAGGGTGGAAATGTGCAGCTCATCAATAATAAACTGACTGCTTTTTTTGCACTAGCGTCACTATTTCTTAATGGATTTTAATAAATGTAGGCTTGTTTCAAAGCCCAAATGCACCTATGCATGTGTGGGTTAAAAAAAAAAACTTTTATGTAAAATTCAGAAATTTGGGGAAATTATGACAAACTGCTGCTTTTCTCGCTCTATTGTCGCTATTTGTTAACAGATTTTAATAAAAGTAGGCTTGTTTTAAAGCCCTTTCATTGCTCTTTCTAATTAACCCATACATGTCTAGGTAGAAAAAAATGTTTTATGTAAAGTGTGGAAATTTGTGGAAAATATTCCATTTTTCCTGTCATCATAATTCTTGATGGATTTTTATAAATGAAGCCTTGTAAGTTGTATTCATGCTAATTAAAAGGTCTAACGAACCCATACATGTCTGGATAAAAAAATCCTTATGTATTAAAATATTAATCTGAAGTATGCCTTGACATTGTGCTCATTTACCTTGCTGCTTTTTCCACTGTAATATTACTGCTAGTCTTTTAATGACAACAACATATATATGATTTTTACTAACATTTTATTACAAGTAGATATAAAGCCATTCAGAATTTATGACTTTTGACCCTCAGTCAGGGTAAATAGTACCTCCTCCATCCCCTCCAACCACACTGTTAAAATTTAAATGCCTCCTGTGACCACATGTACATATCATATTAAACAACAGCTGCAAGTATATATATATATAGACATAAATATATTTAAACATTTTTGTTTCCGCATGTGAACGCAGCTTAATGAAAATAACTTATGGCGTTGAGTTATAGTCTCAGTATATTGACATTAAATTGCGGCATAACGACTTTAAAATAGACATTTGTTTTACATAATTACATTAAGGCTCTTGTACAGTTAATTTTAGTGTTGGAGAATTTGTTTTTGTGGTTCGTGCAATTGATGGTGAAGCTGCCTTTTTTTCTCCTCATATCGCTTCTGTTTAACAGGATCATGGTTTCTCTCCACGCCGCTAGTCACGTGACGTCCATTCCAGTCTCTATTTCCATGGACCGGCCAACTGACCATTGCCTTCACCCTTCCCAGCGTGTGTGTGAAACGATTTTTAACCATTTGACTATTGACTTGACCCTGAATTTAAGTAGATGCACACATGCATTTGTTATGATATGAACATGCGGAAAACAAATTATTATTTAGCAATTTATTTTTAGTGCGAAATAAATTTTCACTTACAATTTCAATATGAGCATCCTGGCCTGCTTCAAAGTATAAAAAAAATGTCTTTAAAAATAAATCTTTCTCTGTCGTGTTATTGTTATAAAAGTGTATAAATTAACAAAAAATATATATATAATCCAAAACAATGTAACAGTGAAAGTCTGAAAAAGTAAACAATACTTATAGCTGTTGTCGCGCACCTTTTCCACCCAGCCATTTTCCTTTTCCCATTTGCCCATGTATTTTTGCTTCTTTTTTGTTTTGTTTTTTCGAGGAGGAGTAACGACGTTACAGACTTTGCTGTTCGTAGGCGTGTCTGCAATGCCAGTGTCGGTGTCTGTGTCGGTATCAGCCATGCTGCTATGGTCGTCCGACGACCGTCGTCGGCTCATGATTCTCGCCCGGGATCTTCTTGCGAGCAGATGTCCCTCGACCAATGAGATAGGAGTGATTCTGTATCGTCAACTCGTGTCTGTCAGCTCATTGGTGAAGAGCAGGAGAAAGGCTGGGATCAAATTTACCGTAAGTTTCCATATAAAGCGCCAGTCAATTCCATTGACATTTTACAGACTTTTTGATTCTCACAGAAATACGGGACAAATTGCGTCCCGTTTCAGGTCAATACGGAACGCACACTTTTATTTCCAAATAAGGGACGATTCCGTTTTTCAAGGGACGGTTGGCAACCCTAGGAAAAGTAGCTCAGCTCTCAATGGTTTGCAGGCCAAAGTTAAAGCAATACCCCCCAGTGCAATGTTTGTGCATTGCTATGCACACACATTGCTGTTATGTTGTGGATTTCTATGTTCATTTTGGAGATTATTTAAGTATTGTATTTAATTTTGATTACAACTTTATTTTTCTGTAAGATAATGTGAATGTCATTTGATTCTATTTTGTATTTGGATATTGAACATTTTGCACACCATTGCACATCTGAAAGAAATTAAACTAACGTGTTTACTATAAATGCAGTCTCCTGCCTGCTGATGTTACTTTCAAATAGTTAAATTAATGAGCCATACGTATACATCACTCTGTATGTAGAAGTTAATTAAAACATATTTATGAGTTTGCTACCCCTTTAAGGTTAAAAACAAGAATGACACCTGTATGATGTAAGATAATTACAAATAATGCTAATGATTGTGGGTACGTTACACACATAACAGTGTAGCCTATGGAATAATGAGGCATCTGGTGCTGAGGTGATGGTAGGCGGGCCCCCAAATGAAATTCTGCTTAAGGCCCCATAAAGGCTTGGGCCAGCCCTGTTTATGGGTCTCAGTCTGATGTAAACGGGGCAGTAGAAACAAGTGGATTCACAATATTGGAAGGACTGTAAATAAGAGAAAGTTTAAGTTCAAGCCAAGCCAGCATCAATCCACTGAGTCTGCAGAAGCCAGAAAACATACATGATAGACACACAAACGTTTTTTCCACTCAAACCACTTCCATCAAAACCACCCATATAGTAGTTTTGTCCACAACTTGCAGCAAAATTTTGGCCGCCATTTGAAGCGCAAGTTAGTAAATCCCTCAATGTTAAGTTACCTGTAAGCCACATTACATGCACCACACACCCAGAACAGTGCAGTAATCAAAATAATCTGAGGTAACCCGTGTGATTTGAATTTGTCCTTTTTTGGAATGTGCTGCATGTTCTTGCTGAGGGAAATGACTGTGATCTATTTACAGTATCCCCGAACAGGCTATTGGATGCTACTGCTGTCTGCTGGAACAGGAACGCTCTCCCGACCAGCCTGATGTTGATGGCAATGGATATGTCATCTGCTTTATGGGGGGCTCTGAAAAAGGACTCAACTTATATCCTTTGCAGACAGTTGTGTTTTCCTAAAGGTCTTCGTGAAATCAAAATACTGTTTCTAATGGAAATGGAGTTGACCAATCATAGCGTGTGCAGTGAAATAGAAGTCAAAGTGAATGTAAGGATCACAGTGTTTTTATTTTGTTTCTTAATTCACACTTTCCAACCTTTTGTGATTTGGGGTTGGACATTAAGCAACATTTCTAATTCCTTAATTCGAAGCACATTTCGATTAGAGCTTGACAAATATGTGCAAGGACTAAACAGCAGTCTGCAGACTCCGGAGGTACATCAGTGTCATATAAAATGCTTTATATTTGTCATTATTTTATTGTGGAAAATTTAATCAGCTTATCTGCGTGTTCCAGCTGCTGAACCTTGTGACGGAGGTGCGTCCATATTTGAGCCGGTGGTACGATGAGTGCGTCATGCACATTTATCGGGTGGTGCAGCTGGTCCAGAGCAACATTAGCTTTCTGCTGCATGCTGTGGGTCTGCTCTTTTGCTGCTGAGAATTCAGTGTGACCTCATATTTAGAGATGAACAGCCCCAGAATAACGCACTAAATCCGTGAAATATTTTGTGCGCAGGCTCTGAGTCACATGCACGTGGAGGTGATCAATTCAGATGAGAAGACGAAGGCTGATGTGTCCAGGTGCGTTGGGGATTCAATTTATTTCATTTATATACTGCGAAATCACCACAAAGTTGCCTCAAGGGGCTTCACACAAGTAAGGTCTAACCTTACCAACCCCAAGTGCAAGCACACAGGTGACAGCGGTTAGGAAAAACTCCCTCTGATGATTTGAGGAAGAAACCTCAAGCAGACCAGACTCAAAGGGGTGACCCACTGCTTGGGCCATGTATGTAAAATCAGCGGTTTGTGTTCATGCCATTACGTGCTGCAATTTTCAGCTTTAGACATGTGGACAAATAGACTGTTTGATATGTTCTTTAAAGTAGAGAGTGGCAGAGTGGCCAGCTCATGAACATCCTCCAGAAGGTAGGTGTTTTTATATCAGTCAAAATTTGAGAGAAGACTGCAGTTTGTCACATCCATGACACCAAGGAATCACCTTGGGTTCTGTGTGGCAGTCATCCAGGCAGACAGGTGGTCCATTCCCACATCTTAGAATCCCACATCTTGTTGAATTATATTTGGTACCTTATAAAGAAGAGAACCACATATTGTTTGGATATAAATACCCTCAAAATCCCAATATGCTAATTGGTAACAATCCTTCATCAAATCTTAAGTGTTAAATGGTAAATGGACTGCATTTATATAGCGCTTTTCCATCTGCATCAGATGCTCAAAGCGCTTTACAATTATGCCTCCAATTCACCCCGAAGTCAGGATGCTGCCCCACAAGGCGCTCACTACACACCGGGAGCAATAGGGGATTAAAGGCCTTGCCCAAGGGCCCTTAGTGATTTTACAGTCAGGCGGGGATTTGAACCCATGATCTTCTGGACTCAAGCCCAACACCTTAACCACTAGACCATCAGTTAATGTTAATTTATGTAGATCTTTTTAACTGTACCAGGTTCATCAAAGCAGCAAGCTTGCAGGGCCTGTCCCAGCAAGACACCACCACAGCGTCTCTGTGTAAGGCAGTGTCAGAAGACATACAGTCGGACCTGATTGTAGACTGCTCCACCAGCCCACCCACATTGTCCAAGACCAGTGAGAGCCACCCCATGACATAAACTCCCAAACAACACCAAGTGCATTCATAATTATTTAGGTGTTTTCTGATTTGTTTTTCTGTGCTGCCAAATGTTAACATCAGGAAGACTAACACAAATGTTTTCTTTGTGCAGTCAGCAATCGGTTCTGTGACAAGTGGATTCAGGCATTTCTAAATGCCGCAGAGCGCTGTAATCCATTCCTGCTCAGACAAATTTTGGAGAACTTCAAACTTAAGGTAGGGGTGTATACGCAAAGATGAGCCACAATGAAGAGGAGCAGAGAAAGCTTTTCTTTCACCAAAACAGATCAAATCTAGTAGGCCAGCGGCCAATGGGGGTCCACCATCCACCCCCCACCCACCTAGGACAAATTTTCATGGGCATGAAATTGTTCCCTAGGGTCTACACAATGACAGGAATTTTTGTTTCCATGAATAAACTCATTCCCACTACATACAATGTTACCATTTCCATAGCAACCTTTATTCTTTCAGATAGTAGTGTGTGGACACTTTAAATCAATCATATCTTGCTCATTTCTTAAGATAAATTGACAAACCTGGTACCAAAATTAAACAGATGCATTGTCCTTTATCATACTATATCAGAATGCTAATGAGCTCATTTGCATATGTATGCATATTCGCTATATTTTTATTTTTTTGGTCCAAATTTTATACAAAATCCAATTCCCATCATTTCTGAAGCCTGTTGCAATGGCAAGTAGGTTTATATTGTAAACATATATGATCCAGTATCCTCACTGAGATAGGAATATGATGATTAAATTATGTACCTGTAAGTGACACAAATTTGAGAGATGTCATAATACTGTTTCTATGGCAACCATTAAGTAAAAATGAGTGTTCAAAGTAAACCAGCTATATCTCTGACAGCTTTAACGATACAATAACAAGTATTGTACTAAACTGGAGAAGAGGTGTTGGGTTTTATTTTGAGGCATAGGTATGTTGATCATGTCATTTGCATACTCATGAATGTTCATGTAACAATAAAACCAAAAACAAATCCACATTTACTAAGTATCTATATATGGAACTTTGTTAAAATTGTCTGCAAATACTTGTAATATGAACTTTCTGTCCTACATTATTATTACATTGGCAGATTTTTATAGTGCCCCTTGAGACAGTTTTCTCTCTCAGTTGTCCAGGTGGTTTCCATAGTAGAGAAGCTTGAATCTTCGACTGGACTGGGTTGCTTGACATGAGGACGTTTCGCTTCAAATCGCAGAAGCTTCCTCAGCTAAAATTCTTGCTCTGGTAGTCTGACTTCTGTCTTGACTCTTGTAGAGAAGAATGTGCGATGTGGGCATTCTTCCAAATTGACACTTGGTAATTCACACGCCTGATGTTTTAAATCAAACAGTTTCTGCATGGAGGCAAGGTTGCTATGTCGACATTGAGTAAGATATCAATAAGCTTGTCATCACACTTATTTCTAAACAGCCTTAGCTCATTGACTGAACTGAACCAAGCTTTGCCATACAAAGCACAAGTAAACTCTTCCACCTCATCTATGAGATTTTGTAGAACATTTCAAGACATTCCTAGATTCCTCCAAACAGCTACATACCTCGGCATCTAATGGTTGTATAAATCCCTTGATAGCTTGTTGCATTTTGTAGACTTCTTGTTCACTCTTCTGAATTTCTGCAGGCCGTAGATCTCTGTGTCATGTGCTGGAGTCACTGTCGGTCAGCATATCTGCCGTGTTTAATGTCACTTCAACATACTTTGATCTTTCATGCATTGTCCATACCCATCGCTGTTATGCTTCATAGTTGCTAGAAATTCCTGTAATCCCAGCTTCACTTCTTGCAGCTCCACCGTGACTTTTTGAATGCTTCATGAAAGTTTCTTCCATTGTCTTGTCCACTGCACACCTTGTTTCCAGGAATAAAAGACCTTGCAACACTAATTGCACCTCTTTGCAGCACATCTGTTGCCCCAAGATGAGTTTCTTCAATGTTTGACACAAAAACTGAGAAGAAGGTGAGGTACCTTGCATAGTTCTGTCCATCAAAGTTGAAGATGTCTGACATCTGGTTGCTATAGAAACAGTATTATGGAAATTTATCTCAAATTCTCCTCACAGGCATATAATTAGCTTAATCATCATATTCCTATCTCAGCGAGGATACTGGAGCATATTTGTCTACAATATAAACTTACTTGTCATTGCAACAGGCTTCAGAAATGATGGTAATTGGATTTTGTACAAAATTTGGACCAAAAATACAATTATAGCAAATATGCATAAATATGGAAATAAGCGAATTAGCATACTGATATATTATGATAAAGGCCAATGCATCTGCTTAATTTTGGTACTAAGTTTGTCAATTTATCTTAACAAATGAGCAAGATATGATTGATTTAAAGTCTACCCACCGTTTGAAAGAATGAAGGTTGTCATGGAAATGTTAACATTGAATATAGGGGGAATGAGTTTATTCATGGAAAAAAAAATTCTTCTCATTCTGTAGACCCTAGGGAACAATTTGGCATCCATGAAAATTTGTCCTGGGTGGGGTGCATGGTGAACCCCATTGGCCTATAGGCTTGCAGCTCAGATGTACCTTCTGGCAATTTGTAGCTAAACTTTCAGGTCTTCTTTTTAAGAAAATTCCCCTCTATACCTCTGCATCATGAAGCTGTCTAACTGTGGATACAAAATGCAAAACATGCACTATGGAGAATTTCTCCAATCACAGCCACAGATGCCTATAACTTCTTCTGGGTTGTCTTGGTGGCTTTCCTCACTCTTCTTCTTGCACAGTCACTCAGTTTTTGAAAACTGTCTGCTCCACACAGATTTAACATAGAGAGCCATACTGTTTGTATTTCTTCGTAATTGATGTAAATAAAGTTCAAGACATATTCAGTGACTTGAAAATGTTCATGTATCCATCCAGATTATGGTGCGTTTACACATGAGCAAGACGCGTTACGAATGTCATTTTTCTATCATTTGTGACACATTCCTGACATTCTTAATGTGACTTAACGCATCTGAATAGGTTTCTTAATAGTGCATGTTGGTGCGTGATCATCTTGATATTCGTGGAGCATGTTTTTGCCTGTCAAAAAATCTTCCACGAATATCACACACCACCCTCATTTCGTCTCACGTCGTGGAGATCGTAACTGAGCGTATTGATCCGTCTTGATGAGTATTGATCCTTAATAGAACGTGACAATGTTCGTAGTGGTTCCTGTGATGGTTCTTGGAGCCCAAACTGTCACGCGTTATTACGAAGTGACACGAAAACTGTCAAGTTTTGACACGACTTGTAATGCGGCGTCACATTTCACTGCGCACACGATGAATCAGTTTTCTGTCACGTGCGCACAATTAAACTCGGCTGCACAGCGTTCAGTTTGATGCAGGATGCCGAAGAGGAACAGTGACGCGAAGTCAGCAGTTCCTGCTGAAGCTCCTCAGGACGCTCCTGCAGGTGTTCCACCTGCTGTTGTAACCGATGAGCGGGAGAACGAGTCTGAACCAGAGGAGCAAGAGTAGACTCACGTGCAGCCAGACATCTCTGCACCTCCTCCAGTCCAGCGGCGGAAGAAGCGTGCGCACAATTAAACCCTGCTGCACCACATTCAGTTTGATTGCTGACACCAAGTCGGCTAAAAGTCTCATTTCAGTGCTCCTCAGCACGCTCCTGCAGGTGTTCCACCTGCTGCATGTACCTGATGTTTGGGAAAACGTGCGAGACGCGAGCTGCATGAAGCCACACATTTGGCTCTGTCCGTCTCCTTCTCCTCTCTGCGCCACTCCATGGCACAGAGCCCAACTATGCATGCAGTCACAAAGTTCTTCTGGAAAACTGGAGCGATCTGGATGAATATGGGTGTGTGTGTGGAGACAATTCACCTCGTTCACAACGTGACAGAACTTAATGATGTGCTGTTACGCGCAATAGCGTGGAACACTGTTCTTGACTGTGCGTAATGGTTCCTGATAATTCTCCAGCAACATGTGCCATTAATCATAACGTGTGGTAACAGGTTGCAGCAGTTCCTGAGGACACCTGACACCTCTGCCCCGAATCATCACATTTGTGATCAGCGGCCAAGAATGTGTACTTCGTGGCATTCGTGACTTGTCGTCGTTATGTGTAAATGCAGCTTTAGTCTGAAGAAAACTGGCAAAAAAACTGATTATTTACAGGTATTATACCAAAGGGGCCCATTACTTATGAAACCCATTATCTTGGCTTTTATGTTTTTAATTAATTTATATCAAGTTGCGGAGATTTCCTTTGAGTTGAGTTTAAGGAAGATAAATATAAGATAAATTCTTATATTGAGAAAGGGCATAAACAAAGTAAAATATGTGAATTAGCAAGTGGGCATATGTTTTCAAAGCTCTTAAAGCTACACTGTGTAGGATTTGCTTTTGTTACAGATAGTTATGAATGCTATATTCCATTTCTGCTCATAAAATATGGATGAGGTGATTGAATCACCTAAAGGTAATAGACAGAAAACCATTTCCCCTAAGTGCAGTACAAAATGACCATTGATGGGAGAATGAATGTATGAAATCTTACTGGTTCCGTTTTAAAATTTCCACGACCTGCTCACAGTTACAGAATTGTGCCGTCATTGTTATAAACATGGATTCACAATTATTTTGTTGATGTAACTTCAGTGCATACCATTAAAATAAAATGCATTTTATGTGTAAAAGTTGCATTTACTGGCCAACAAAACTTGAGACTGTTGTGACTGTATTTATTTAAATTGTTTGTGTGTGTGTTGGGGGGCGGGGGTCCTTCTTCTGAACGGTTACATCCCTGTATACTATTTCAGGCCGATTCCTACTTGTGGTCTTCTTTGTTCCTCTCACTTCAGGCCATCCAGGACATGAACAGCCTGAAGCGCTTTGTGCGGCAGGCAGAAATGAGTCATTATGCGCTCTTCCGCTGCTGCCAGTTTCTGAAGAGCTGCGGAAACGGGGACGTGTTGCTGCAGAATGCCAGAGCGGAGCACAGCGAGCTGCCTGAAGCCTGCAGCATCATCAGAGTGCTGGAGGAGTTCCTGGAGGAACAGACCCAGGCCTGATGGGCAGATAACAAAACATTCTTCTGAGCAAAACATTAAATATCTTTCTACCTTCAGTTTCAGCTCACCAGAGTGAAAATAGACCATTTTTCCTGCTGCTGGCACAACCTTTTGGAATACGTACTGTAAAATACTGACACTTAAAAATGCCTGCAATCATTTTTAGTTTATCACTCTGTAGATACTTACTATGAGGCTTAGTTATGAATCAGTAATGTCAGATGCAAAATGTGTTAGATTTATAAAAAAAATAAATAAATAAATGCTAAATAAATGGACTGCATTTATATAGTGCTTTTCCATCTGACTCAGACGCTCAGTGCGCTTTACAATTATGCCTCACATTCACCCCGATGTCAGGGTGCTGCCATACAAGGCGCTCACTACACACCGGGAGCAATAGGGGATTAAAGGCCTTGCCCAAGGGCCCTTAGTGATTTTCCAGTCAGGTGGGGATTTGAACCCATGATCTTCTGGACTCAAGCCCAACACCTTAGCCACTAGACCATCACCTCCCTCTTAAATTATATTTTATTATTATAAAAAAATAAATTATGTGAAGTAGTACACCGGCACATTTTCCATGATTGGAGTTTTTATTTTTGATTTAGTTTTTTTTTTTTTTTTTAACATTGTTTAAAATGAATATTAATACTAGTATATGAGTTAACTTCAATATAAAATTGCTGAACACATACTGACCAAATGAGCTTCCGCTCATTAGACCAGAATTACAACTTTATTTGATTTTTTTGGGGGGGGGGCAAAGACGATTCCTAATAATGCACTGATCACTCTTATGTCTGTCTTTCTTCATGTCTGTGTTTAGTTTGTCTGTGTTTGTCTCTTGGGAGTTTGTTTATATATATATATATATATACACACACACACTCAACAAAAATATAAATGCAACACTTTTGGTTTTGCTCCCATTTTGTATGAGATGAACTCAAAGATCTAAAACTTTTTCCACATATACAATATCACCATTTCCCTCAAATATTGTTCACAAACCAGTCTAAATCTGTGATAGTGAGCACGTCTCCTTTGCTGAGATAATCCATCCCACCTCACAGGTGTGCCATATCAAGATGCTGATTAGACACCATGATTAGTGCACAGGTGTGCCTTAGACTGCCCACAATAAAAGGCCACTCTGAAAGGTGCATTTTGTTTTATTGGGGGGGGGGTACCAGTCAGTATCTGGTGTGACCACCATTTGTCTCATGCAGTGCAACACATCTCCTTTGCATAGAGCTGATCAGGTTGTCAGTTGTGGCCTGTGGAATGTTGGTCCACTCCTCTTCAATGGCTGTGCGAAGTTGCTGGATATTGGCAGGAACTGGTACACGCTGTCGTATACGCCGGTCCAGAGCATCCCAGACATGCTCAATGGGTGACATGTCCGGTGAGTATGCCGGCCATGCAAGAACTTCTCAGCAAAGAAGTGCTCACTATCACAGATTTAGACTGATTTGTGAACAATATTTGAGGGAAATGGTGATACTGTGTATGTGGAAAAAGTTTTAGATCTTTGAGTTCATCTCATACAAAATGGGAGCAAAACCAAAAGTGTTGCGTTTGTTGTGTGTGTGTGTGTGTGTGTGTATATGTATGTGTATGTATATACACACAGTAGTGCTATGTGACTAAAAAGATTAATCCAGGTTTTGAGTATATTTCTTATTGTTACATGGGAAACAAGGTACCAGTAGATTCATTAGATTCTCACAAATCCAACCAAGCATTCATGATATGCACACTTAAGTAGGGATGGGTATCGATCCGATTTTATCGATATCGATACCATTATCGATTCTGCTTATCGATCCGATTCCTTATCGATACCTCGTGAATTTTTTTTTGTACTAAAAGTAGACTTTAGATGTTTTCTATCTGTTTTATTCTTTTACTTCTGTTTTTAATTATGTATTTTTAATTATTTATTTATTTTCATTTTTATGTTGAACTGTTCTATGTGATGCGCCTTGAGATGGCTTTTGTTGTGATTTGGTGCTTTATAAGCTGATTAAATTGAAATTGAACATTTTATTGCGTCTCAAAGTAAATTTATATGAAATTGGTCACTGGATTCTTAAACTTTGGACATAATAAACTCTACGTGGTGGATCCTTGATCTCTGGACATAAACAGAAATAAACAAAATCTGTAGTTATTGTTAAAAGCGTTTCCTTTCAGACATTGGCATGAATATCTTTCCATACATCTGAGCTGAGCTCTTACAGCACATCAGGATGTAATTCATAAAGAATGCAGCACATCTCAGGAAAAAACATTTTAGTTGATTGTAGTTTCTTGTCTATATTACGTTTGTAAGAGGTGCCATTTTATTTAAAACAATTCATTTTGAAGTTATTAATTCCGACCGGACTCTGTCTCAGCAGAGAGCCGCGTAGTGTTTGGAGCTGTGCCAGTGGAACGGAGGACGATTCTCGTTTCTTGACTGCAACAAGACAAGAGTCCCAGTTAGTGACTTTAATCCACACAAAAGTGACTCACAATATTCTAATGGCTTTGAGAGGGGTTAAGAAGCGGACTTGGTGTTTCTGAAGAGCAGCGAATCAAAGAACCAACGAGCTAGTGGATCAAAATATTGCTTCATTGGTTCACGCTTCAAAGTTGTGTCGCGCTGCAGAAACGGTTGATTACAGACTCGCTGCAGGGTCTGTATTCAACGTAGAGGAATGATCATTTACCCGACAAAAACCCTAAAAAAAACAACGGCCGCTCTGAAGGAATAAGGGAATCGCTAAGCAAAAAGGCTATTGATAACGGTGGATCGAATCATTTCTTAATGATACACGAAAAGAACCGGTTCTCGATACCCAACCCTAGATCTGACCCAAAAAGCAAAGCTCTCAATCTACTGGTCAATCCTCATTCCTACTCTCACCTATGGTCATGAGTGTTGGGTCATGACCAAAAGAACTAGATGGCGGGTACAAGCGGCTGAAATGGACTTCCTCACGAGTGTGGCTGGTGTCTCCATTAGAGATAGGGTGTAAAATTCGATCATCCGTGCAGAGCTCAGAGTAAAGTTGCTGCTCCTTTGCGTTGAAAGGACCCAGCTGAGGTGGTTCAGGCATTTGGTAAGGATGCCTCCTGGGCACCTCCCAAGGGAGGTGTTCCAGGCTCATCCATCTGGGAGGAGACCCTGGGAAAGACCCAGGACTAGGTAGAGAGGTTATATCTCCACACTGGCCCTGGGAACGCCTCGAGATTCCCCAGTCAGAGGTGGTCAATGTGGCACAGGAAAGGGAAGTCTGGGGTCCCCTGCTAGAGCTGTTGCCCCTGCGACCCAAACCCGGAAAAGTGGTTGAAGATGAGTGAGTGATAAATGAAAAAATTATCCAGGATGAAAATTATAATTTTTTGTTTCTTATCCTCTACTATATAAGAGCTCTTTTTCTCTGGTGTTTAACGGCAGCCGGCATCCTTATTGGTGCACTGCTGCCACCTGTTGCATCAGTCTCTTCAAGTACAGAGAGTTGGTGAAAGCTGAAACGTTCCATTCAACTCGACTTCGCTTTGTTGAATGGCATATGTTCCAGCTTTCACCTCATGAAATATTTGTACCATTGAATTCTAAACATTCATTATTTGTATAACGTAAAATGCCCCCCCCCCCCCCCCCCCCCACACACACACACACACACAGAGTTACAAAAAAAAATCACATGACTTTATTTAAACATTATGTAAACGTATGGTTTATATGCGGCAAATATGTTTTTCTCTCTATGGATATTAATTTGGCCCGTCTTTGTGGACTTTTTTCCCACTGTAGGTTTTCATAAAAATACTGGAAGCCCCGCCTGATGGTTCTTTCTTCCCATCAAGCGCGTACATAGCACGACGCGTTTTCAGATAGACGGGAATGGTGTTTTCTAAGGCGGGGCAGATCGACTCTTCCTCTTTTCGACTTTTGCCGCTCTGACTCACATCTTTCACAGGACTGACCTTTCCAGATGTGTGGGGCAGACATGTAGTTAATGTGGACTTTGTCTCAGATGGTCTCTTGAAGCTCGGGAGAACCACTTTCGCACCTTCAGTAATACTTTTGATGAACTTGTAGACACGTGTGGCAACTGAGAGTTTGACTCGGTTTCTTCTGAGTCTGAGGCATCAAGACAACCTTTGTCATTGAAGACTTGACTGGTGTTGTCCCAGTCTGTCCGCACTTCTTCTGCTGGATGTCTGTTCCTGTGGACTTTGTCTCAGATGGTCTCTTGACGCTCGGGAGAACCACTTTCACACCTTCAGCCTTCAATGATACTTTAGATGAACTTGTAGACACTTGTGGCAACTGAGACTTTGACTCAGTTGGTTTCTTTTGAGTCTGAGGCATCAAGTCACCCTTTGTCATTGAAGACTCGACTGGTGGTGTCCCAGTCTGTTCCTGGTTCTGCTGGATGCCTATCCATGTGCCTTTGATACATAAAGACAGTGATTGATTCTCTCTTTGCAGACCAGAAGACATGGACTTTCTTGGTGTTTCTGTCTGGAGCACCAACTCCTCCACTTTCGTTAAACGAGCTTCTATTATCTTTTGCTTTTTCAAACAGTACTTCATATCACTCTTGTCATTTGTCTCCTCCAACTGAGTGGAGAGGTTGTCCATGGTTTTATACATGTCTTGCACATTCTCCACCATCTTCTCCTGCTCCTCTCAGAGCATTTGGAGCTGCTTTGCAAAGTCACAGGACAACTTGTTCTCCACTACACAATTTCTTTCATCCTGTTTCTGACTGAAGATTTCTTGCTCGTTGCTGATCTCCTGCAGAAACCTGCTCATTGACTGACTGAATTTTTCTTGCTCAGCCATCTGTTCCAGCATTGTCTTCTGCAGAAGCTCTTCAGTCTCTTTCTGTTTTGCTTCTGTGACGTTTTCAGCCTGCGGCTGAGAAAGCACATTCATTTTGTCCTGCAGCGCCTCCAGCTCCTTGGACAGACTGTTGATCTGTCTGTCCACATGTTCTGTGAGGGCTGTTGATGCCACTTTCTCCTGATCATGAGTGGATGACATTATGGACATCAGCTCTTCCAGCAGTATTTGTTGTTTGTCCACCTTTTCTGTCAGATTGTCAATTTCCAATTTTTGAGCAATGAGTTTCTCCACTATGGAGTCATCGCTCACATTTTGGTCACTCATGCTGTCAAAGAACTGTTGGAGTTTTTCCATTAAACGACCTTCCAAACTGTTTGTCAGGGCCTCCAGCATCTCTGTTGTGCACTCTTGTTGGTGCTGGTAGAAGGCTTGCTGCAAACATTCTGTACGTTCCATAGTCTGGTGCATACTCTGCTGCATAAGCTTTGACAAATTCTCCTCAGTGGTCTCATGAAGCTGTGTCAGTTGATCAGATTTATTCTCAAGGCCAGTCAGCCTGATTATAAATTGTAGTGTAATAAAGTAAATAAGTTATTAAAGTAAACAACTTACTATTCTTTCTTCAAACCTTAAATGGAGAATTTTGACATACAACCCCAATTCCAATGAAGTTGGGACTAGGGATGGGTATTGATAAGATTTTATTGATATCGATGCCTTAATAAATTAGCTTCACACAGGCGTCTTCTAACTGTCACAGCACTTACAGGTAACTCCAGACTGTCTTTGATGATCCTGGAGCTGATCAGTGGCTGAGCCTTTGCCATTCTGGTTATTCTTCTATCCATTTTGATGGTTGTTTTGCGTTTTCTTCCACGCGTCTCTGGTTTTTTTTTTTTTTTTTTTTTTGTCCATTTTAAAGCATTGGTGATCATTGTAGTTGAACAGCCTATAATTTTTTGCACCTGCGTATAAGTTTTCCCCTCTCCAATCAACTTTTTAATCAAACTACACTGTTCTTCTGAACAATGTCTTGAACGTCCCATTTTCCTCAGGCTTTCAAAGAGAAAAGCATGTTCAACAGGTGCTGCCTTCATCCTTAAAGAGGGGACACCTGATTCACACCTGTTTGTTCCACAAAATTGACGAATTCACTGACTGAATGCCACACTACTATTATTGTGAACATCCCCTTTTCTACTTTTTTTTTTTTTTTTTTACTAATAGCCCAATTTCATAGCCTTACGAGTGTGCATATCATGAATGCTTTGTCTTGTTGGATTTGTGAAAAATCTACTGGTACCTTGTTTCCCAAGTAACAATAAGAAATATACTCAAAACCTGGATTAATCTTTTTAGTCACATAGCACTACTAGTTTTCTGAACACTACTGTGTGTGTGTGTATATATATATATATATATATATATATATATATATATATATATATATATATACATATATACAGAGAGCAAAGTGTACTTGAAGATTGCATACTGGCTAAGCGTACTATTGTTTTTGTGCAGTTGATACTCCTGTGTGTAATGTAAAGGTATATTCAGCTGTGCACATAACTGGTGCTCATGTGTGCTAAGAACACATAATATACAACAGAAAACGTGGAGGGAAATGCTTTTCTCACAATCTGTCATAGTTTTCAAAGTGTTTGTTTTCTGCTGCACATCATGTATTTTTGGCATGCATAAGCTCCTGAGCATCAGTTATGTGCATGCCTGGTTATATTAGAAGTCTTTTTTTTTTTTTTTTTTAAATAAGGAAGGGCGGTATTGTAAATATATGGGACTGTAATTTTTGCATATGGTTTTTTTTTTTTTTTTTTTCATTCACCAGCACAGCGAGCAGCACTATGTGACTGATTTCTGATCATATATATCAAGAAATTGTAGTCTAAAGGTTCATATTAATATCCTGTAGAACAATATCCTCAACAAAAGTAACACATTTAAGAGGAGTATAATTATTGGTAATTGGGGAGAAAGCCACTGCATGCCTACATACAGAGATGTTAGAATTCATACCTCATCTGAGACCCAAAAAGGGGTTATTTTCTGTTTTGAAAAGATGAGTTAGAGCATTTCTGTGAAACCACTCCAAAGTGTAACACACTAATATGTAGACTGGTGGTCTATTGTTTAAACTGTGAACCAAATGTGGTGTAAATGTGTTTATCTGCAGTGAACAGCGTGTGACTGACCTGCAGCGTGATGTGGAATTAAAAACAAACCGATGATGCGGTTGTTGGGTATGGAATATGTGAAATAAATACCACTGTTGATCCTCTGTTGTTTTGGGGGGGGTTTGACTGAGTGAGTGTGTGTATGTGACGAGGAGTGATGGCGACCTTACAAAGAACATGGTCGGTTCCTACAGACACAGGTACGGTGACTCTGAGGTCACCGACTTGCACCTCCCATCCTCCATTGGACTCCTCGTCTCCCCCAGCTGCTCCTCTGCAACGACAGAGCTGAAGCTCGAGACAATCAGGAGGAAAACGTTTGCAGGTGTCATGTGTGGTAATATGTGTAAGAATTAAATGACTGACTCATCAGATGTGTTTGATGCAACTTGAAGATAAATTTACCCAAAGTGTGATCACACATCTTCCTCAAAAGGCAGCTTGGTACGTCATAGACGCCGTCATTGGGATCTGATTTAATCACAAAATAAGAACAAATCTATCAAACTAATGGCGTAAAAAAAATAATTTATCTACTGTAAAAAAGAATAATAATCATTTAAAGAGAATCTCACCTTCGTCTTGTTGGTCGGCAGCCCTCCAGTAACAGGCAGGGACATCGTACATATTCTCAGACGTTTTGCATTTTCCTGATGACAAACGCACGCACGTCACTTTGGATATTTAGTGCCAGTTGTGTTACAGCTGTCAAGTTTTATTTAAAAATCATACTAGTTCCACGTGGCAAAACATCGTAGTTTCCATCTTGTTTGTCTTCTGCTTTGTCCTGTGCACAGTGAGCGCCGTCAACATTCACGTCTGCAAATGTTTGACACACAAATCGGGGTCAAAGGTCAAAACGCTTTTTTTTTTCTTTTTTTTTTAACTAATTTTCAGAAACTAGGAGGTTCAATTGGATCAAATACAAACTTGTGTTCTGAGTAATTTTAAATGAAGTGCTGAAGCCTGAGTGCCTACTGGGCAAAAAAAAGCCATTTGATTTGGGTCAAAGGTCAAAACGTACCAAACAGAAACTTTGTGTCCCTGAACACTTTAAACCCAAAATTTGTTCTCTCAGTGATAAGCAACAGCAACCAGCGGGTGAATGCTGTTTTAGTGCATTACTCTGATGATGCTTCTGTTTCTGTCTCGCTGAAGCTTTTAGAATTTTTTTTAGTTAATTCAACATCAAATATAAAGTGCAATAGATCTTGAGAAATGATATAATATCCACAGATGCACAAACGGATGCTGATTTATTTTAAATTTGTTCTTCAGTTCAAGTTTGTCATGCAGTTATCAAGAATGACTCGTAACACTTTGGACTGATCAATTGTTGCATTTTTCACTATGAACACTTAATCACATAAAAGTACTCCCCCCCCCGTCCCCCACTACAGAAACAACTCAAAATTTATTCACCTGATAACAACTTTAATCAAACTTGGCTTGGTCCTCTTCCAAGACCAGGTTCTTCATCAGCATGCTTAAATTTTATTCTTTACTACTAAAATAAAGTTGCCCTCTATCTGTGGTGATAAACGTAATCGTAAAACAAGAGTAATCCAACATTTCTGATGTCCACCAGTTCGGTGTTCTGTCGAGATGAGGTGCCTCGCGTAACTGCACATGCGTGCACTGAAAAAATGACTTGAAGTTCGCTTATTTTGATGGGCACTTAAATGTATAAAAATCCAAGAAGAAGACCGTAGAGCATGTCCATAACTAATGTAAGCGCTAATCAATGTAGCAGGCGATGCTACAAGTTTACAAAGCCACATGCTGAGTAAAATAAAGCCTTTTAAGAGAAAGGGTCTGTGCTGATCGTCTGAAACGGACTTGTGCATTTAAAGTGAAGCGGTGTGTTTTTATATATATATTTTTTTTTTTAAACGTCGTTTGCTCCACCGGCTGTTCACCTCCGCAGATGAAGCGCACTTCTACGTGGTGGGTAAGGGGGGGGAGGAATGCGCGCATGCGCAGTTGCACATCGAGCGAGTCGCATCATCTCCACATGCGCAGTAGCGCGACGCACCTCATCTCGACGGGACACCTGTTCAATTCAATGGAGTCTTCCATTCCCTAATATCTATCTGTGGTGTAAATTTGATGGGAAACCGTCAAGTAGGTTTTTTATTTAAATTTTTTATTTTTTTTTGACGTAATCTTTCAAAGCCTAAATAAAGTGAATTCTTGATCCAGAATCCAATCCGGATCACCTCCAAAATTTAAAGGAGTCTTCCATCGTCTAATATCCATCTGTGGTGAAAATTTTGTCAAAATCTGTGCAGTAGTTTTGATGTAATCCTGCTAAAAGACAGAAGACAGACAGACAAATAAATAAATGCAGATGATTTTATTACGTCCTCGGTGGACGTAAGAAAAACCAGAAGGAGCACTTAGCGAGCAAAACACCGCTGCCTTAGCACAGGTGGAAAATTAATTCTTTGTGATTAAGTTAAACCATCATATATAGTTCTGTTTGATCTTTTTCTGTGCCAAAAAAAAAAAAACACTTCATCCCTGGCTAACACACATCACTTTCATAATGTTTAATCCAGATTAGCTCCAAACTGTCTGCATTAAACAGTTATGATGTTGAATTTTACTTTTCACAGTCACCCAAGGTCATGTGTCCAAATCAAAGGCAATATATGTCTTTATAATAGTGTTTCATAGCAACCATAGGTTTCTCTTCATTTAAATCCTAGAAAATAACCCCTCTAAATATCCCCTAACAGTTTAACAGTTTATTTGTTTAGTGCATAATAATAAACATCTCAATGCACGTACAATAAATTAAAATAAAATTAAAACACATATATAACTAAAATGATAAAATATAATAGCTTAAAATGCTTGTTTAAAATAACATAACTGTCTCTTAAAATTGTCCAAATCTAGGATTTTAATGTCACCGGGTAGAGAGTTCCACATATGTGGCGCAGTGTGTGTGAAAGCTCAAGTCCCAACCCGAGTTCGACATCTAGGAACCTTCAGGTTGAGCTGGCTACTGGATTGTAGGATACGCTGTGGGCTGTACACTTCAATAAGATCTCTTAAGTAAGGTGGTGCTAGCCCGTTCAGACATATGTCAGAAGGGCAATCTTAAAGGAACATGTATGTATACAAGTATGTGGCAGAAATTTTTGACCTTGGCCTGTGAGCTTCACTTTTAACAGATTTTTCTCATGATGAAATCTTTTTGTGCTCGGCTAACACTCCATCATTCCGCCAAGTTTAGTTCAGATGGGATTAAAATTTTTCTAATTATTTTATTTGCACACGGATGGACACAAAGTGCTGACAACACCCTCACATCAGCTACCTCTGTGCACAAGTGCAAGCTGAATGAATTCATCCACATCATGTTTACAGGAGTCACACTGACTGAGCTTCTGTGACATCCCCAGATTTGACTGCTTTTCCATTTGTTATTCTTTCCTTATTCTATCTGAGCTGTGAGGCATTAAAGCTCTTCTGTCTGTACAGTTTTAAGTTTTAACCATCAAATAAACACATTTATAAAAGGTTCATATATTGAAAGTCTTTAACCTTTATCATGGTGACGCAGACATTCAAAAATGTCTGCTGTGTTTTGGTAGGTGGGCTCCTCCTTCACCTCCTCGTACAGGTTAGGAGATGAGGTTTCCTCTTCACGGTGGCTGTGGTCAGGAGAAGTGAAAGAGGAGAGGAGTTGAGGAGGTGGCGAAACAGTTGCATTGTCACCCTGTGAGTACCAGTTTGTTGTGCTGTGTAGTTTTCCCTCCGACCTGCGGGAGAGAGAGAGCGCACGGTCAGAGGCAGGACACCATGTGGCTCAGAGAAACCAACCCGAGGTGCAGCTGCTTTTTACTTTGAGTTTTCAGGTTCTGAGGCTCCACAGCTGGACAGACGCATGGCTCGCCACAGGTGTTCTATCCACTCGTTCCTGTCAGCAGCTGACTCTGCTGCCTACACACACACACAAAAAAAAAATCATTAGAAGTGAAACCATCAGGCTGCTCATAACCTGAATGCAAACGACTGTTAACTCACCAGCACTTTTCTCTTCCCGTTGGTCATGATGATCTCAAACAAAAAGCGCTTGCTGCTGACTTGCTGCACCTCTCGTACCGACTGCACCTGGGTTTACACACAGCCAGACAGACATGTACCACATTTTGCTATCACAGCAAATATAAAGATGAATAAATAACTTAATGATTGATGAGCTGCAGCACTTTCATTTTCACATTAAACCTCCCATTTCTGGGAATGGGATCAATTTGGGGAGTGATGTAAATCAGTAGTCAGTAATCAATCCACTGGAACCAACATGTTGGATGCAACGTTTACACCACAAAAGAGTGAAAAAAAGCCAGATAAAGTTGGTGCTACTTCATTCCAATAAATTCAACATCGTTTCTGTTGACATTTTTCTTTTTGTCACTTTTTCTTTATGAGAGGGTCATTCCTTTGATCCTGTCATTAGGATAGATGTAAGTAGGATCAAAGGCAGGCTCAGCATCATCGTAATGAAGGTCAAAGATCTAAAGCAGGATGAAAGAAATCATGATGAAAGAGGATCTATACACACACACACAAAAAAAACTCTTCCAAACTTCATTGAAATTTTTAATGTTTTGTACTACTGATTAACAAGCAAATGGCAATGAAAATATAACCTCCTTGATGGAAGTAAATTTTTCAGTCAACTTTAATAATTTGTGAATAAATGCAAAATTCCTTCAATTAGTTCATATTAATAAAGTAACTTCACTGAAATAATTTTAATGTTCAAAACATTTGAATCAAATAAATTCAAACATTTTGGGTGTTATATATTCAGAGTTGATAGACAACAGCCAAAAAGGAAATTTGTTGTATTGTGTTGGAATTTGGGGAAACATTAAGATAAATGTTTTGCTAGTTCAAGTGAATCAACTAAATCTTGTATCGATTCATGATACCGTTGCCTGGTAAATATGCTTTGGTAAATGTGAGCAGCTTTTACAACCTGTCTGCCAACATCTAACATGAATAAACACACATGATTAAGACATTATTTACATAGTACCAAGTATTAGGAAACATAAGTAGCTGCTCTGCACACCTGGTCCCATCAGATTTCAAAGGTCAGGCAGGGTAGGACCTGGTTAGTCTTTGGATGGAAGATGGCAGACCAGGAGCTGTGTGCGTTTCTCCAGCTAAAACTAAAGTAATGTCAAGATGGGTATCTGGTGTAAACATTTCCACAAAATCCCAATATGGATCTGTACTGGATCTGCTGTGGTGACCTCAAATAAAAACTGGAGCAACTGGAAGACAAACAACAACTTACTCTTGTGAATTCTTTCTGAAAAAACATACAGATCAATCACACCTGACAGGCCTGCTGTGTCACTTTCCTATGTTGGTGGGTTGGAGTTCCTACTGGACACTAGCCCAAAGTGTTCTTGATCTCACTGTGAAGGGGTTTGCCAGGAGAGATCTTGATATGAGGATATTTCAAAGAACACAAACCCCGGCTAAAAACTCCACAAAACGCCTAGGCACCAGTGTGTGTGAAGAAAGCAATGGTGCAACTCCTCCCAGTGCTGCAGGGAGACATCTCTCCTGTGGCAGCATTCGGCTGGGTCATCCACCAGATCAGCATAGTTCTGATCCTGGATCCCAGCAACAACAACATCAAAGGGCCAAAAGAAACCAATGAAACTATATTATTGTAAATTGGTCTACCAGGGAGACGAAAAAGATCTTTCAGTGCTTCGCTTACTCAAGACATGAGAAGTGGTGCAGGAGATCAAAGGCAGTATTTCAGGAGAGGATAGGTCACCATCTTGAAGAGAGTCCTCGGATACAACGCCAGTAATGTTAAGGGTGCAACTTTAGACCCCATGTCTGGGGCCCACTGCACTCTATTAGAAGGAAATTCAAGACATACAGTAGTGTTCAGAATAATATATACAGTAGTGCTATGTGACTAAAAAGATTAATCCAGGTTTTGAGTATATTTCTTATTGTTACATGGGAAACAAGGTACCAGTAGATTCAGTAGATTCTCACAAATCCAACAAGACCAAGCATTCATGATATGCACACTCTTAAGGCTATGAAATTGGGCTATTAGTAAAAAAAAAAAAAAAAAAAGTAGAAAAGGGGGTGTTCACAATAATAGTAGCATCTGCTATTGACACTACAAACTCAAAACTATTATGTTCAAACTGCTTTTTTAGCAATCCTGTGAATCACTAAACTAGTATTTAGTTGTATAACCACAGTTTTTCATGATTTCTTCACATCTGCGAGGCATTAATTTTGTTGGTTTGGAACCAAGATTTTGCTTGTTTACTAGTGTACTTGGGGTCATTGTCTTGTTGAAACACCCATTTCAAGGGCATGACCTCTTTAATTATTCTGACATATCCAAACTGATCCATGATACCTGGTATGCGATATATAGGCCCAACACCATAGTAGGAGAAACATGCCCATATCATGATGCTTGCATCACCATGCTTCACTGTCTTCACTGTGAACTGTGGCTTGAATTCAGAGTTTGGGGGTCGTCTCACAAACTGTCTGCGGCCCTTGGACCCAAAAAGAACAATTTTACTCTCATCAGTCCACAAAATATTCCTCCATTTCTCTTTAGGCCAGTTGATGTGTTCTTTGGCACATTGTGACCTCTTCTGCACATGTCTTTTATTTAACAGAGGGACTTTGTGGGGGATTCTTGCAAATAAATTAGCTTTACACAGGCGTCTTCTGTCACAGCACTTACAGGTAACTCCAGACTGTCTTTGATCATCCTGGAGCTGATCAATGGGTGAGCCTTTGCCATTCTGGTTATTCTTCTATCCATTTTGATGGTTTTCCATTTTCTTCCACACGTCTGGTTTTTTTTTTTTTTTTTTTGTCCATTTTAAAGCATTGGAGATCATTGTAGATGAACAGCCTATAATTTTTTGCACCTGCGTATAAGTTTTCCGCTCTCCAATCAACTTTTTAATCAAACTATGCTGTTCTTCTGAACAATGTCTTGAACGTCCCATTTTCCTCAGGCTTTCAAAGAGAAAAGCATGTTCAACAGGTGCTGGCTTCATCCTTAAAGAGGGGACACCTGATTCACACCTGTTTGTTCCACAAAATTGACGAACTCACTGACCGAATGCCACACTACTATTATTGTGAACACCCCCTTTCTACTTTTTTTTTTTTTACTAATAGCCCAATTTCATAACCTTAAGAGTGTGCATATCATGAATGCTTGGTCTTGTTGGATTTGTGAGAATCTACTGAATCTGCTGGTACCTTGTTTCCCATGTAACAATAAGAAGTATAATCAAAACCTGGATTAAACTTTTTAGTCACATAGCACTACTATTATTCTGAACACTACTGTAAACCATTTGGTTGTTCTGAGTGTGGTTGAACATCTAAAGAGCCACTTGAGCAGGATCCATGTGCTCTAGATTGGGTAGTGTTTATCAAATAGGTAGCATTTTCAAGTGTGGTAATAAATTATGCAGTTTCTCTAATGAGTTGGACTGGCGCGCGAGTCCAGAATGTTTTAGAACCTTAGACCGCAAATATTTAGAAGAACTCAACCCTTTTATTTCCTGTTAATTACATTTTTTTGTTGTTAATTTACTGTCTTATGTATTTATACATTGTTTAGGTTCTTATCATATTCACATTATTATTGGATTTTATTTTTACTATTATTAATGTATTTACAATTATATTATGTACTTACACTGAACTTACTAAATAAAATCACACACGCACGCTTTTAATACGAGGTCTGTCCATAAAGTATAGGTCCTTTTAATTTTTTTCAAAAACTATATGGATTTCATTCATATGTTTTAACGTCAGACATGCTTGAACCCTCGTGCGCATGCGTGAGTTTTTCCACGCCTGTCGGTGACGTCATTCGCCTGTGAGCACTCCTTGTGGGAGGAGTCGTCCAGCCCCTCGTCGGAATTCCTTTGTCTGAGAAGTTGCTGAGAGACTGGCGCTTTGTTTGATCAAAATTTTTTCTAAACCTGTGAGGCACATCGAAGTGGACACGGTTCGAAAAATTAAGCTGGTTTTCAGTGAAAATTTTAACGGTTGATGAGAGATTTTGAGGTGATACTGTCGCTTTAAGGACTTCCCACGCAGCAGGACGTCGCTCAGCGCTCCCAGGCACCATCATCAGCCTGTTTCAAGCTGAAAACCTCCACATTTCAGGCTCTATTGATCCAGGACGTCGTGAGAGAACAGAGAAGTTTCAGAAGAAGTCGGTTTCAGCATTTTATCCGGATATTCCACTGTTAAAGGAGATTTTTTTAATGAAAGACGTGCGGGCGGATTGCAGCGTCGGCTCGCAGCCGCCGCGACGCTCCGCCACAGGAAAAACACCTCCGTTGGAAGCCTTAAGGACAAGTTGGAACATGTCCAGCTCTTAAACAATTTCTCATATACTCACTCCACTGAAAGCCATCAAAAGCCGCCTGGATTTTACAAATGGTTATCAACACGGAGGTGTTTTTCCTGTGCCGCCGCACCGCGCCGGCTGCGTCCCGATGCGCGGACCCGTCCGCACGTCTTTCATTAAAAAAATCTTTAACAGTGGAATATCCGGATAAAATGCTGAAACCGACTTCTTCTGAAACGTCTGTTCTCTCACGACGTCCTGGATCAATAGAGCCTGAAATGTGGAGGTTTTCAGCTTGAAACAGGCTGATGATGGCGCCTGAGAGCGCTGCGCAACGTCTCGCACCGTGGGAAGTCCTTAAAGCGACAGTATCACCTCAAAATCTCTCATCAGCCGTTAAAATTTTCACTGAAAACCAGCTTAATTTTTCGAACCGTGTCCACTTCGATGTGTCTCACAGGTTTAGAAAAAATTTTGATCAAACAAAGCGCCAGTCTCTCAGCAACTTCTCAGACAAAGGAATTCCGACGAGGGGCTGGACGACTCCTCCCACAAGGAGTGCTCACAGGCGAATGACGTCACCGACAGGCGTGGAAAAACTCACGCATGCGCACGAGGGTTCAAGCATGTCTGACGTTAAAACATATGAATGAAATCCATATAGTTTTTGAAAAAAATTAAAAGGTCCTATACTTTATGGACAGACCTCGTATATAGATAATTTACTGCACCCTGCTGGAATGGTGTGCAAGTCCACAATGTAATTGTCAACATCCATTGTTCAGTATTGTTAGCTAATATCCTTAGTTGCTCCAAAAATTAGTCCTATCAATGTTCCATTTTGGCAATGTTCATCCTTGACACAAAATATATAAGCATACCAAACGGCAAATGTCAGCTCTCTCCAGTTTGTCCATGATCAAAGTTATACACACATGCAGACAGAGATTTTCTACATTCTGCCGCAAACAGGTGCTTTTATTTTTACATACCCACAGAGACAGTGGCGGAAAACATCAAACACACTAGTTTTCACTCACGGTAACATGACACTTAGCTAAACTGATTAAACCAACTGAACGACAAAAATAATAAATCAGTAACAATAACACTGTTAAACTAACATGAACCACATTTAAAACCCCCAAACTCCCATGGTGCATTCCAGCACAATGTCCATTGTTCAGTTATCACTAATTTCTCCAAAAATATTAGTCCTATCAACTTTTTGCAGCATTCATCCTTCACACAAAATACATGAACATACCAAACCACAAATGTCAGCTCTCCCATTTGTCCGTGATTGAAGCCAGCCAGCCAGCCACACACACGCACACACACACAGAGAGAGGCCACTTGGCTATTATAATATAGATGCTGCTGACTTTTATTCGATATTAAATGACAATTTAGTTTTAAAAACTAATAAACACCCATGGACTTACTGTGTAAATGTAGTAATATCCTCTCAAATGCAGCTGTGAAGAGAACAACTTTTAACATTGTTGAAATCACTGCGTAAACAATCAAAATTTACTTTATGACATTATAAACATCTTTATCTGACAATAAGTGTAATGTTATACATCACAGCAAAATGTGTACTTACAGCACTGCCATTCTTCTTGGTGTAAAAGAACAATGTTGTGTTTTGAAGCCTGAACCAATACGTCACCCACCTTATTTTCTGCATAAAGAATATCGATGTTACAATAACCCTGTCTGAACTGGTGTCCATAAAAAAAAAGTTTATATCTCACCATTGTGTCTTTTCTTTTCTGCAGGAAGCCTTCAAACAGTAACTTTGTCCTGTCTGTTGACATGTTGCCTTTGAATTTTAGTGAGATTTTAAGTCTATGTACGCTGTACGACTTCCTCATTAGCGGCTGTTCAAACCATCTCACATCACCTCTCTATTTTGCCTCATTCATGTTCCACTTACTCACATTACTCACCTTAGAGCTGCACAATCAAAACTAAATATTAAACGATTCAGCAAACAAACCACATCACCTAGTAGAAATTTATTTACCCCCCCCAACACTGTAGGTCAACAGCTGATATCTTAGCCAATAAGAACAAACAGGTGTGCCAAATCATACAGTTTATTGTAAATGCTGGAAAAAAGACTGAAAGACGTCCATAGTTTTAAGATGAGACACGCACTCAGTGGTTAACAATATGTACTTGTAAATTCATTTGGAGGCGAAAAAATAGAGAGGTTCAAGGCTTTATATGAAAATAAAAACATTCATGGAACAGCAAGACACACTAAAAATAAAATGTTATATTTACTTTATCTCGTTATGTCTACTAGCTCCAAACTTGGTTGTTTAAATGGGGAAAAAAGAAAATGTTTCACATTTAAACAGACAGGTTTTGTGGAACATTTCATTTTTTAGAGTGCAGCTTTGACCAAACCAAATACAAAAATACATGTCTTACTATGAAAAAACAGTCAACATAGAGGTTAATAAATTAATACAGAACATAAAACAAGTGCACAATTTCCATGAGAAGGATAGAAAGACCCAGACAGTGTGATGAAGTTGACTTTATGTTGTCGCCCTGTGGTCAAATCCTAAAATCTGAACTGATTTACATGGTGACTTCTCTCTGGTCTCAAGCTAACAAATAATACTGACCCCAGACCCCCCCCCCAAAAAAGGGGGGGGGGAGGAGCTGGGCTAACAAGGACAACCCCCTTTGTCCTGCAAAACACCTGAACCACAAAATTGCTTTTAAATGTATATGAATATAAAAGTCCGATATCGTCGCCTGTTTCTGTATTGCATGGGATACATGTGGATGAGGCGGGGTTTAGGCTGTTCAAACAGCGTTTTCAGTCTCTCAGGTAAGCGGGAGGGGGCGGAGCCAATGCAGAGGGCCGAAAGAGAAGCACCTGTCCTCACCCTTTCACCTGTTTGATCACCGCTGCTTGAGAAGTGCTCTGTACATGGCGAAGCCCAACACAGCAAAGACAGTGGCACCGACACTCGCCCTCAGCCAGAAGGTGGAGTTCTTCAGGTCTGCCTGGGCCATGTGCCTACCGACGCAAAACAGACAGAAATGGAAAGATTAGAGGTAAAAAAAAAAAAAAAAGCATGATTATCCCCACCCACCGTGTACCACTACAGTAAGAACAGTCACCAAATGACAAACTGATGTCATGTGCTCTTTGGTGGAAACTTCCAGAATCGAAACTGTGAATGAGGCGGCTGTGATTTTATCAGCATTACTGAGCGCTGAGAGGCCACAAACAGGAACACATGCTTTCTGTTGACATTTGGTTTGGGGAACAGCAAGAGACAAAAAGAGTCGGGAGAAGGAACAGCAACAAACTTCAACAAACGCAAACCAAAACCCAGCTGCTTTCCTGACCCTCTTACAATGCCACATATCACGAGACTGTTAGGGACTACAGAACGGGCTTTACAGCATCACAATTTGTTGACATATTCATGTAACAAAAAATAAACCCAAAATCCAAACTTAAACAAAAAACTCTGTTCAGTCTGTGTTGAATTCTGTTAAGAAAAACACATGCTAACATGACTTATTACACATTAAATGAAACCAAACATGATTAACTGTTACAACTAATAATGCTGATATTACGGTAATCCCCCCCCCATCATATCAGTAATATCAGAACTATGTGCAATGAGGTCATACTGTCATTTTTGTCCCCACAATAACATTACATTTAATTGAGAGAAACCAATTTTAAAATGCAAGATCTGCACAACCTCTACAGAAGACAAAAATACACTAAAATAGCAAGTGATTGACAATCACAAATTCTTAAATTCTGCAGCAGGAATTTCAGTGATTCCTTTGGGGTTGTCCTGGCCTGGTGGTCTGATCAGGTGCTGTTTGAAACACATGAGGAATTGACCAAAGTTTGTAAATTAAATCATTACTAAACGTGGTTTCTGCCTTTACCGGTCTTGAGAGTTTTGTGACGACAACTATATCCTGCAGCAACAAGATGTACTCCTCCTCAGACAAAACACTTTGCCATCAACAACAGACTAACATCACTTTGAGCAGATGGAATCAGTTAATCAGTGAAATCACCTGGTGGAGTGGGTGGTTGAAAAGAAAACCTGCAGCCCCTTGGCCCTTTCTGGAATCAGTCAGACCTCTGGATTAAACCATTACTTAAAAATCTAACCTTGACCCTAGTCTACCAAAATATTATAGGGCCGATAACAAACCTATCATTTTATTCTAAAATTCTTGAAAAAGTGGTTTCACAGCAGCTCGTGGACCACCTTACTGAGATTAACCTATTTGAGCCACTGCAGTCTGCATTTAGAACACATCATTGCACAGAGACAGCTCTTAATAAAATGGTAAATGATCTGTTTGCAATATTTAATTTAACCAGGTTAGTTCCATTGAGACTGAGATCTCTTTTGAAAGGGACACATGGACAAATATAAAGTTTCCAATTCACCTAACCTGCATGTCTTTAAATGTGGGAGGAAACTGGAGCACTGGAAGGAAACCCACACAAACAGGGAGAACATGAAAACTCCACACAGAAAGGCCACAGGCAACAGCGCTAATCACTAGATTCAAACACCACTATGGTTCCATTTGTTAGAGCTTAGTGCTGCATTTGATACAGTGGATCATTGTATTTTACTTGATGGGCTGGAGAATCATTTTAGGATTATATCGTTGCATGATTGTCATCCTACCTAACCAGTCGCTCTCACCGTGTCCTATAAAACTATACTACCTCTAACCTTGTTGACATGAAATATGGGGCTACATAGGTGTCTGTCTTTGGCCCCCTGCTTTTCTCCCTTTATATAGCATCCATTGGGCACATACTGCAGCATTATGTGATTACTTTCATTGCTACGCTGATCACACTCATTTGTACAAGCCGATAACTGATGGTAATACTCTAAAGACTTCATGTGTATCAAGTCTTTAGAGAATTGCCTTGCGTCAGTGAAAAGCTGGATGTCCAGCAATTTGTTACTTTTAAACTTGGACATTGATGGTCATTGGTCCAGTGAGACATCAACATCAGTTTGACCAACTAACGCTTAACCTAGGCCTGTGTGTCATACATCACACTGACAAAGTGAGGAACCTTGGGGTGATTTCTGATTACACAGCCCTTTGACCTACAGAGATATCACAACTGCTTTCTTCCACGTTCCAAACATAGCAAAGATTCATCCCATCTTGTCTATGGCTCATGCAAACATCCTTATCCATGCATTTGTCGCTTCTAAACTGGACTACTGCAGTGTTCTCTGGTTTACCACAGTCCAGCATTAGGGGTCTCCAATTTGTTCAAAATGCTGCTGCCAGAGTCTTGACAAAAAGCAGAACGTTCAACCACATTACACCGATTTTGGCGTCTCTTCACTGGCTTCCGGTCTCTGTGAAATCAGATTTTAAGGTTTTGTTACTAACCTATAAAATTACTCAGGGACTAGTACCAGAATGGCCTAAGCAGAGGGTCACCCCTCTGTCTAGTCTGCTTGAGGTTTTTTCCTCAACATCAGAGGGAGTTTTTCTTTACCACGGTCACCTGTGTGCTTGCTCTAGGGGTTGGTAACGTTAGACCTCACTCGTGAAGTGCCTGGAAGCAGCTTTGTTGTGATTTGGCACTGTATAAATAAACCAAATTGTTTCATCACCACAATCCTGAACATTGCTATTACACAACTATTTATAATACAGGGAAGTACATTAACCCAATGCATAAATTTACAACATGAAGCCTAACCTGGTCAACCAACCCACCTTTTAGAAAAGCCTCTGGCATTCAATGTGGTGTGTCCGCCTCTTCCACTGCAAGCTGGTTCTGTTAGTGTCATGCTAGTCATTGTACCAACAAATCCCAGAAAGCAAAAAGTATCAACTGGAGGTGTTAGAACTGAACATAGCACTAAGAATAAATCCAACCACATCTTACTTTCAAGTCCTTAGGGTTAATAAATTTTCAATATTAGCCAAATGCAGGGGAGGAAAAACACACAACTGCCCATTTCATCTCCATCAACAGCCATTCAACCCCTGCACTAAAGCTCAATGACTCTTGCCCATTCTTGCTCAAAACACCAAGCTCTCTTAGATGCATGGATGAGAAATATATTCCCAACTGCCAGCAGATGGCAATATTTTGTTAATGACTGTGGCACTGCCTCAGGTGAGTGGTTCTCAACCCTTCCCCCAGTTCCCTCAAATCACAACATAGATCCCATCTAGCCGCTGGTAAACATTTGGTGCTGTTCAAATTTCATTAATCAGCTGTGCAAGGAACAAGTAAAGCGCGGGGGGGGAGGAGACGACAACTGTGTTGCTGCAGGTCACCTGGCAAAAGACTGAGAATCACTGCGAGAGGCTAATCAGTACAAGGTGAAAAACAGCAGACGCATGCAGCAGGTAGCTTAGCAGAGGGTGAAGACATGCAAGAGGAAGAGGAAAAGAGGCAGCCAAAAACAAGGGTATGAACACCTGGGGTGGATTTGGTGGGGTGGCAAAAGAAAAGGAACACAAGAGAAACAAGATGAATTTGTGATTTGGTACAGTGAGTGATAAAAATCACAATCATTAATTCTAAACTTCAATCTGCAAATAGATAAAGTCTAAACCCACAAAAGACCAGATTAAAACCTGATTGTAAAAGCCACAATATAAGTTGTATTTGTACAGTATAGCATTAATGCAACAGGCTGCAATAAATTCTACCTCTGGCACAACTCATGTTTCAGTGATTGATTTTAAGATGATTCCAGTGTTTGCATTTTTATAATAACTGCCATTTGTGACATGACTGTGACTATACAACACTGGACAGGGTTATGCTGCACAAATGTTGCTTTACACCATTACCACACAAGCAATTACACTCAAAAATATAAATGCAACACTTTTGGTTTTGCTCCCATTTTGTATGAGATGAACTCAAAGATCTAAAACTTTTTCCACATACACAATATCACCATTTCCCTCAAATATTGTTCACAAACCAGTCTAAATCTGTGATAGTGAGCACTTCTTTGCTGAGATAATCCATCCCACCTCACAGGTGTGCCATATCAAGATGCTGATTAGACACCATGATTAGTGCACAGGTGTGCCTTAGACTGTCCACAATAAAAGGCCACTCTGAAAGGTGCAGTTTTGTTTTATTGGGGGAGGATACCAGTCAGTATCTGGTGTGACCACCATTTGCCTCATGCAGTGCAACACATCTCCTTCGCATAGAGTTGATCAGGTTGTCAATTGTGGCCTGTGGAATGTTGGTCCACTCCTCTTCAATGGTTGTGCGAAGTTGCTGGATATTGGCAGGAACTGGTACACGCTGTCGTATACGCCGGTCCAGAGCATCCCAAACATGCTCAATGGGTGACATGTCCGGTGAGTATGCCGGCCATGCAAGAACTGGGACATCTTCAGCTTCCAAGAATTGTGTACAGATCCTTGCAACATGGGGCCGTGCATTATCCTGCTGCAACATGAGGTGATGTTCTTGGATGTATGGCACAACAATGGGCCTCAGGATGTCGTCACGGTATCTCTGTGCATTCAAAATGCCATCAATAAAATGCACCTGTGTTCTTCGTCCATAACAGATGCCTGCCCATACCATAACCCCACCGCCACCATGGGCCACTCTACATTGACATCAGAAAACCGCTCACCCACATGACGCCACACACGCTGTCTGCCATCTGCCCTGAACAGTGTGAACCGGGATTCATCCGTGAAGAGAACACCTCTCCAACGTGCCAAACGCCAGCAAATGTGAGCATTTGCCCTCTCAAGTCGGTTACGTCGACGAACTGGAGTCAGGTCGAGACCCCGATGAGGACGACGAGCATGCAGATGAGCTTCCCTGAGACGGTTTCTAACAGTTTGTGCAGAAATTCTTTGGTTATGCAAACCGATTGTTTCAGCAGCTGTCCGAGTGGCTGGTCTCAGACGATCTTGGAGGTGAATGTGCTGGATGTGGCGGTCCTGGGCTGGTGTGGTTACACGTGGTCTGCGGTTGTGAGGCTGGTTGGATGTACTGCCAAATTCTCTGAAACGCCTTTGGAGATGGCTTATGGTAGAGAAATGAACATTCAATACACGAGCAACAGCTCTGGCTGACATTCCTGCTGTCAGCATGCCAATTGCACACTCCCTCAAATCTTGCGACATCTGTGGCATTGTGCTGTGATAAAACTGCACCTTTCAGAGTGGCCTTTTATTGTGGGTAGTCTAAGGCACACCTGTGCACTAATCATGGTGTCTAATCAGCATCTTGATATGGCACACCTGTGAGGTGGGATGGATTATCTCAGCAAAGGAGAAGTGCTCACTATCACAGATTTAGACTGGTTTGTGAACAATATTTGAGGGAAATGGTGATATTGTGTATGTGGAAAAAGTTTTAGATCTTTGAGTTCATCTCGTACAAAATGGGAGCAAAATCAAAAGTGCTGCATTTATATTTTTGTTGAGTGTATTTTCCCAATAAAATGCTGCTGGCTGGTTGGCTTGTCTTTTAAAATAACAGTTTGACAGCTGTGGTTGCAGCCTTTCAAAATAAAGTGTCTCCTGTGGGTGTAGACTGAATCATTGAGGGTGATCATTAACACAAAACATAACCAAAAACATCATGGGCAAGCAGCAAGTCATTCCTTCATAACTAATGACGGTCAAAGCCACAAAGAATGTGCTCATCCCCTATTGTTTTAGGTAATAAAAGTAATCATAGTGAAGCCTGCAAACATCAATGATGTTTTCAGTTTAAATGAAGCACCAACTAGGGGCTGTTTACAATTAGCCAGGATTTACACTTTGCATATCCATCTCATGTCACAAGGGAACGCCTCCAGAAAGAAGTCTCTGCTCACAGTCTTTTCTGAATGCTTTCATAGTTGGCATTTTCTATCCATATGCATGTGGACAGAAAGGAAATAAAGCTGGAACTAAAACACACAAGTCTATATGTGCCATTATGTATAATCATGCGTATTAGCTAATAGGGCACATGCAAATAATTTTAGTCATGCATATTCCACACAGTTCACTCTTGTGCTAGCAGAATCTGATCTCATTTGTTCTGAAAAGGCAAAAGTGAATGATTTTCTAGCTGGTTTTTGATTGCAATGTAAAGGAAATTAAAAATACAAAAGTGCATAGAGTAATGGATCTGCAATTTCAAAACAAATAAACTTCACTTGTTCTCCAAGCCCACAGATCGAGAGACACAGGGCTGACGGTGAGTATGGGCAGTACATCAGCGTTACGGTCACCCCTGCTGTGACTGTGTGCCACCATGTGGACTGCACACCACCACAATAAATCAGTTTTCCACCCATAATAGTTTAGAACCCCCACCAGGCAAGAAATATTTTTTAATGACGGCAATAAAAAAATAACACCTACAAAATAACGACCAAACACAACAGATCCATTAATTTGGAAATCCATCAACTTTGCGCAGCTGCCATGATCAGAGCTCAAGATGGACGCGATCTGTGTAGCCAACTGCTGTGGACGTTAAAACAAATACTGTTTTTATAGGTCTAACAGGCTATAGACTTTTTTTTTCATGAAAATGGTTAAATTGTGATTTTGTTGTGCAAACCAGCAGACGTAAGCCTTAATCATTGGTAAAACACAGCTACAGTTAAATATGCTAAACTGTTAAAAAAAAAATTATGAAATTCTTCCCATAGACCTTCAGGCTGAAGAAGCCTGTGGCCCGAAATGTCACTTGGTTAATTAAGTAGCTTTTTCGTAATGACTGGTGTGCTGGCAATTTTTTATTTTTAAATCATTTTACTAATTCTGCCCAGCACCCAGTATTTATTTGGTTTGGAAGTTTGTGCTTTTGGCCATTTTTTGAGATAAGTTGTACTCTACCATCCAAGATAAAGAAACCAATTTGATGATGTGCCACTGAGCAAGACAGTATCCCCCCGCCGTTAACAAATCCTCTCCAACATACAGCATGAAATGTATATAATTTTTTTGTTCATAATGAATTTTATATGGAAAAAAAAAAACAAAACCAAATAGAAATGTACGGTAATCCATCTACACATACTGAATGCATGAGACGCCACGATAAGAACAGCATACGTTTTGGATTAAATACACTTTGTTGCCATGAATTCTTTCCCTGCGGTGGATATGCAGTGTAACCGTGACCAATAGCAGCACTGAAGGAAAGTGAAAGAAGCCATCACAACCACCGGTGTTAGAGAGCTTGGGTGACACAAGAGCCTCTGTCTGTAACCCATCCTGAAGTTACAACCCGAGGAGGGTGGCAGAGAGAGGAGGGATGAGTCTAGATTGACACGCTAGAGCTTAAACTATACATGAACCTGCTGAAAACGACCCTGCGGAGTTGGGCCTTTATACTGCGCAGCAGCTCCAACTTGAGGAGGTTCTGACACAGGCAATAGGTGCACCTGTTGCAGGCACAAATGCAGCAGAGACGGGCGTGGCTGCGGAAAGACATAAAAAGGCTTGTATTCACCAACATACAAACACACACAAGCTACAAGTATAGAAATCAATGAAAACAGCCTCATTCATGTTTAACTATGAGGCGAGTCAAGAGGACCTGAGTGAAATGTACAGTCTCTGAGCTCTAACCAGCATTGCTGCTATTCTGCTTTGCCTCCTTAATTCTACTTCTACATAGAAACACACATGATGCACAAGACACATAGTAGCAAATATTCCCCACCACTGGAGTGCTTTTTTATAGATTACATTCTGTTAAAAGTGAAACACTCAGCAGTGTTTAATTAAATAGCATTTCAGATGTGCATTACAAATTGCATTTAGTAATTAACTTCTTCCATCGCTGTCATCTGCAGTAACTGTAAAGAGTCTACATCTGTGGGAATATGACAGAACATATTTCAAAGTATGTATTATTAACTTCAAGACAAAACATAGTAATAATTACAACTTAACTTTATTAGCAGTTTAACAGCTGAGGAATGCCAGTGTTGCCCTTTCAAAACAAAGCTCTTTACTGTGTGCAACTGTCATTGATTTACCACTAAAATACTTTTATTGTGAAGCACACAGAGAAATGCAAGATGTCAGTCAGCACTTGGAGGGAGACCTGTTGGATGTCCTGCCAGGCTTATGGAAAGGGAAACACAGGCAATGACTCTCAGGAGCTGTGTAATGATTTAACAGTCAAACCCTCTTTCCCAAAACATATAGGTGTGTCCAGTGGAGTGTAACCTGGCCTAGAGGGTGTGTTTCACAGAGAAAGAAGTTCATTGAGAGATAAATTCAGCATACAGTACATTCTACATCCACATAAAACAGTACTTATTAAGGTGAAAGCAGTAGTGCATTGTGCACATGTGTCAATCCATAGATACCTGGATGAGCAATACGACAGTCGGGCAGTTTCAGCGTTGGCAGAGAGCACAAAAGTTGTGTTTGTTAGACATTTTTCACTATATATGTAGGCATATATGCTACACAGACAACAGTAAAAGACATATGTGGGTATCTGAAAGAAAGAAATGCCATGAGAAACTATAAAAAGCCAGAATTATATGAGTTAGCTAACGAGGATAAGCTTGGCATTCCGCTATGGGAAGCCAAGGTCGAAGAGAACAAATCCCAACAATGCCAATCAGTTTTATGTGATGTGAACATTATTTTGTCATTGCAGATTTACACTTAAAAACCATCGAAAAGATCATCCAGATGTGACCACTGCTGACTTTTTGCTGACTGCCACCATGAGAAGACTGGTGTTGCATCCCTACTGGTTCCTCAAATTAACTGTGCTCATCTCACAACAGTAACATGTCATCTGATTCATCATGCACTCACAAACGCATTTGTGGTCACCATCAAATCACATAACACATCTCCTGTAGCAAACATGATTGCTTGGGGAGCACTGAATTACAGCCACCCACACCAAAAACCAAACTTAATTCTCTATTTTCCTGTCAAGCTGGATTCAAATTCAGTAAAGTAAAAGCATTCACACAGCACAGCGCTGATCTGCAGGGTGACCCACTGAACTGCTCATATCAGCAGCATATCACCAGGAAGTGGTCATGTGATAGCCAGAATATTTTTTTTGTAATTTCTTTTATTTGACTTACTTTCTGGACAGTTCTATGACCACTTCAAGGTTCTAAGCCAGGAAAAGCTTGTGAATGCACTCAGATAGGCAGTAATGTTTATTAATTAACAACTGCCCAAGACTTAAATTTCTTTCTCAACTGATGGTGAAAAAAAAAAGTCTGCTCCTCAGAAAATAAATCTCTCATTTCAGTAATATTTGACCGCATGCACACAATATAATTATGCTATCAATCACATTCTCTAACCAGTCTCTAAACAGGTCGCCATATCTGTGAGAGACATGCTTCACCATGATGGATGTGTTGGCTACCCCCCAAGCTGCAGAATTTTAAAACTTTTTTTTGCAAACAAGCTTTTTGGAGTCTGTGGATAATGCCTAATAATAATAATAATAATAATAATGAATAAAAATAGCATGCTTACACCTGCAGGGAGTAGAAGCAGCGTGCCAGACACACACACACACACACACACACAGCATCACTGTCACATGTCAATGCAACTCATAGGAAATAAGGTACTTATTAAAACATTGTCATTGTTGAGTATTATTGCCAATAAAACAGACCACAAGAACTCATTGTGAGAATGGTGACTAATACGGCCAACATGGATGGGTGCAAATGCTGCATTTAAGGGCGCTGTAATTATTTTGAAATTATGCAGATGGTTGCCTGAAAAACACAAAGGTGCCTCAACTGATGATCAATCGTTCCAACATTCATATGCAGTTTTCATGATCCGTCACTCATTATGGAAGACTGCAAAAAAAAAAAAACATTACATGCAATTTCCCTCCATGAATTGCAGGTCATTTGAGCGTCGACTCCATGTTGTAAAGTTGGTCACATTTGCATACTTTTCTGCCAAACATTCCTATTTGATCCAAGATCGAAATGTAATCGGCATGCGCATTGCTAAATAAATAAATAAATAAATAAATAAATAGGATGGGAAAGGAACGAGTGAAACCGGAAAAATGGCCAATGACAGCCGTTGCATCTCCGTCGTTAAGTGAAGCTTAAATTTTTGGGAGATGCATGTCATGCTACTGAGAGGGGCTTGGAGAGGGTACACAGCAACATAGAGGGCTCTGATTTAATGCAGTCGTCTTTGGTTTGCCACACCCAGGGACATGTGTGAAACTTATCATATTACAGTGCAGGCAGCAAGCAGCATTTTGTTAATAATCGCCAGCTCTGAATAAAGGCCTGACACTTTAGGCGCCGGGCCTGAGCACAGTTTTGAAAAAAAATAAACATCCGGGTGTTTAATCAAGGAAATATGGTATGTGTTGTATCCATGAAAATGTGGATCCCTTTGATTTGGCATGAGTAATACAACAAATGACCTTCCTGACAAAAATACATGTAAAAAGAGATTGGAGCACAGGTGGGCTTTAAATCCCAGACCTTCTTGCTGGGAGGCAAGAGTGCTAACTGCTACATGGTGCCCAGCGTTGCAACAAAATAAAAGGTTTAAATAACTAATTTCAGAACTCAAAATAAGGCAATTCTTGTCCAAATTTAACCCAAAATTCTACAACACAAGAAATTAAGCCTTGGCTAGTAGTAAGACATGATGAGAATCTAAAAGGTCCTTTGACATGTTATTTTGTCAATACTGGCAAGTATAAATATAGAAGACCAACATAAATGCATACTGCTAGATATGTATACTTAATGAACAGCGATAACCACTGAAAGTAAAAGAAGCTAGGGTGATGAATATGGGACATTATACAAGCATAAGAACGGGTTACACGAGACCACAAAGACGCAGAATACTCACGGGTACATGGCCATAGAGGTAAGTCGAGTGTAGATGTCTCTGCTGGGCGTGTCAATCGTGTTGCACGTGAAAGGCTGTGGCGGGTGCAGCTTGTGCTTACGACAGAACTCATGCGGTGATGGGCTGTAGTCCTGCCGTACTTCGTGCAGGTCTGATTTGGCAGCAATTATCACACATGGAGTCTTGCTGTCTATTAAGTATTGCTGCAAAAACAAAAGAGGTCAGTTATTATGAAAAATCAAGACAATATATGTGTTAGTGTTCAAATGGCCACAATTGGTTATAAAAGTGATCATGTCAGAAATGTATTCATATAATTATTAAATTATTGACTTTTATATTTATTTAATTTGAGATCACATTATAGAGATTTGTTTTATTTATTTCAGTGGCTAAACAGTTTAGAAATGTTTACATAAAGCCAGATTTTTTTTAATGACTTGATCTCATAAAAAAAGCAAACGCCAAAGGGCTTTAGATGAAGAAACATATGAAACCAAAATTCAATTCCATTTGGCATTTAGGGTATTCAAATTTTAGAGTCAGAATCAATGTTAGAGCAGCAATTTATATGTTCTGTAATCTTTGCAGTGATTTTTGTTATACAAGTCTATAGCAGCACAAATGACAAAACATTCATGATTTGTTCAGTTTGCCAAGTTAGCTGCTACTCAAGCTACAGTGTGACTCATAACAATAAAACTGTCTCAGAAACCAATAAAAATCAACTTACTGGGTTGCATTCTTAACAAAAATATTAAGGTTTAAAAGTCTCAATTCTTTGCTGCAATACTGTAAAGTGTTCTCACTTTATCTAGAATCATTCCACTAATAAACATACAATGAGAAGCAAACACCTTGTACACTTTGGCACAGTATTCAAAGGAGTGCGGACTGTTGACATCATACACCAGGCAGACCACATCGCAAGCCAAGTCACCCTCTGACAGGAATTCAAGATCTGGCATCACTTCATGGAGCTTGAGGTGAGGTCAAACAGAAATAAGAGGCAAAAGACACACAAACACACACAAAGATGAGTTTATGAAGCATATACAACAGAGTCAGATATGCATAAGAACAGGTATACTGATGAACAAGAGTCCTTACGAGTAGATACTTCTCCTGACCATATACATAGGTCGTGCTGATGGCATAGAAGGACTTGTGGTCTTCTCTAATCCTCCTCTGTCGCTGTGATGGAAAACAGGGGGTCAATAATACAAAATAATTCAAGCTTTGACCCTTTGACGAGAGCTCGGGCCATCTTTGCAATTTATGAAAACTAAGTGAAGTACAATTTGACAAACTACTCACAACTAGATGTTTGAAGTATTTGGTGTAATTCACAGTGGATCAAGTTTACTTTGCTGTGTTTTGCTTGTTTTATTTTTTTGCCTGCATCATTACAAATAAATGGCAACTTACAATGCAAAGCGATCCGAGTCATTTTTTAAACAAAGTTTGGTTATAGCAGCATGAGATGTCAAGTCCCCCCACCACACACACACACACACACACACACACACACACACACACACACACACACAAAATCCAAGTTAAACTGAATATGAAGCTTGCAAGACAAATGGACTCTTCTTTAATGTTATACACCAACACAAATAACTTGTAAAAGTTATTATCCTGACTGCATTGCAGTCGTAAGCAATTATTTTTTGACTAAGTCAATATTTTATGAACACATCACTTGAGACTTTACATAAATATCATAAAAATATAGCTCTATGGGTGCAGCTGGGTGAAATACATGAAGTGATTGCAGCAAGAAAGAGAACAAAGCTAAAAATATCAGTCTGAGCTGAAAAACTGTGTGGTTTTTCTCTTCAAAGACCTGCAGATTCCTGCCCAGAAAAGCTTGGAGGAAGCTGGTCTTCCCGCTGCCCCGAGTGCCGAGCACATTGCAACGGAAGACGCTCCGCTGGGTCTGTTTCTTCTGCAGGTCAATACGCTTGTTACGTGTCACTGAGGCACAAGAAAAGAGGCTTTTGTTTAAGTAACAACATGCTAAAACCTTCATTTAAAAAAAAAAATGATAATGTAGTCAGTCATACATTTACTCTATAAAAATAAAACCACCAGAAAACAAAATATCTGTCAATCAGAAAAAGGTAAAACAATAGAGACGCAAAAATCGCACAAAAGGAAAGGTGAATTTTCACCTCTCACCTGTGATTGCAGCAGCCTGAGAGTCTTGTTCACAGATTATAGAGTAGCCCAGGTAACCCAAATACTCCAAACTGCGCTGTACATCCAGGTATGTTGTTAACCTGCCAAAGGACATATATGATTAGCCACCTGAGGGCGTGAGCACCTGAAGTCAACCAAGTGCTCTACCATTTCAGTGTTTGTGTACTCTTGCCTGTTCAAACAAAAATAAGTGTGTGAGCATGCGCATTTTTGCAATTTTGATGACTCACGTCCACTGGGAAAGGTATCCCTGGTATGTGATCCATCCTTTATCGTTAGTACACACTGTGTTGTTGACGTCCGGACCCCATGGCATGTATGGAAACACTTTGAACAAGTCCTTCACCTCATCTGGTGAGAGTGCACAATCTCTGTCCTAGAAAATATCACATCAGGTCCAATCAGGTCCGTAAGCAGTTGAATAGTAACAATTTCATAATTCTTCCCCTGTACATCACCACAACAGAGTTCAAATGAAACAAATAACGTGTTTGGAGTGTAACTTGCAGCTTCAAGGGTTTTAACAAAAATATCAGAGTCACTATTTAGGACTAGGAGCCTTTTATACACAGCACTGCCATCTTCAGAGCCCACAATTTGTTGGACAACTTCATTATAAGAATTATCTTTAATAAAATCACCACTTTTACAGCCAGGTTTTTTTTTTAAGACAAGTCAGGGGATGGATACATGAACATTTCCAAGTCACTCAATATGTCTTGGACTTCATTTAGATCAATCATTCCAAAAATGTAAACATTATGGCGGCTGTATCGTAAATCTGTCTTAACAGACAGTTTACAAAAACTAAGTGACTGTGCAAGGAAGAGACTAGTGAGGGAAGCCACTAAGATGTTAATGACAACTCAGTTGCAGGCTTTTATCTGTTGTATAAATCAGTTATAAAGCTTCATGGTGAAGTGAAAGAAGGATTTCCTCAAAAGAAATGATGACATTTCAGCTACTTTGCAAGAAAGCATACTGGGAACTGTAGCCTAGATTTTTGTTGGGTTTTTTATTTAGTCCTACTTTTGTTGTGAGCCCTGTATTTTTAACACAGCCATTCTAAATTAGGTGTTTTTTATTGTTCACAAGAGCAAACAGGACTTGGCAACTCAGACACAATGCAATTAGTCAAAGGAGGTACAATCTTAAATCACTGCATGACATTTAAGTGGTACTGCACAGAGGAGCACTCACTGTACTGTAGCTTCCTGAACACTCACTTTGTCATGCTTGTCAAAGACACTCTGTACGAAGAGGTAAGCGTTGTGATTAAGTTCTGTGGTGCAATCTGCAGGGATCTTTATCCTGGATCACAAGAACAGACGAAGACATGGATAATGATACAGAAAGCTCAGGAGCATTCATCCAAAGATTAATAATTTATAAATTCACAACAAACAGCAGCAAGAAGGAAAAACAGTGCCTGAAACAATTATGTTCATAAGACCAGAAGAAGTGTTCAAAACTGTTAACCACTCTGGCTAACTGGTGGCAGCTTCAATTAGCCACACGGGAAGTTGATTAGCCACATATTGATTCAAAAGAAAAAAATGCAAATATACAAGTGTAAATTCCAAACAGCTCATAAATGTTAATATAACCAGCTTAAAAAATACAGCACTGCAACTTAGACATCTAATCTGATTTCAGGCCACACTACACTGTTCTGTAGTCTGCAGGCTGCTCAGTGCCTCATTTGCTGTCTGAACTCTGTCACTCCTTAACACAGGCTCTGTGGTAGCTGAATATTTAGTGCACATATGTTGATTCAAGTAAAGTTGTGGTTGGGGCAGGTTAAAGCGGCCACATGTCTGTGTGGACTATTAAAACCCCATTATGACAGAATGTGGGTAAACAGTGCTTGAATAAATTATTGCAAACAGGCACTTCACAGGTTTTATTTTTCAAGTATGTGAACCTATCAAGTTTAAACACTGAAGCAGGACCCCAAAGTACTGATTTTTAATTTTTTAAGAAACTATTTTAATAAAGTTGATGAGAGTTCTGAAAAATTTATTGGAACATGTTTACACAATTTCACATGCTGCACAGCAGCCGAAAGTGCTCAGCGCCCGCTTTCCAACCCTCTGTGCTCCACTGTGCATGAACTCACCCACATAACTGTGTTTGTGCACTTGTAACTTAATTTTTGTTTTTCCTCCAAAGATGGCATTTCAGCATACTGATAAGTAATTATGCTGTGTTATTGTGTTATAGTAATTTAAACCTGTGCTGTGATTTGATGCTGTATAAATAAACCAAACATTTAAACTTCAGCAATAGCTTAGAAATTCCACTCGAATGTTTGCATTCACCACAGTGATGAACGAGGATAAAGATGTGATGAACATATAGCATTTAGCAGGGTAGTGTTGCAAATGCACATTCCGAGAAAACAACCTTTAACCCTGCAGCACTCACATGGGAAACAGGTAGTCCTGCGTAAGCTCCAGGTCATCATCATAACCAAACCTTCTCAGCACAGTCCAGGTGGTCTCATGTCGACCTCGCTGGATGAAAAGGGTGTGCAGAAACAAGAAACCTACAACAAAGAGTCAGCATAAAGTCAGCATTAATTTGCTAAAATATTCACTGTAATAATGAAAATTAAAAAACAAAGAATCATAGGGACTGCTGACGCTGTGGAGATATGGATAAAGAGAATGTGGAAGAACATAAAGCACAAGAGTACAGAAGAGTGTCTTGACCTTTGAGTGTAAGCCCGTCGTTCTTGACTCCATCAGTCATGTTCTTCCTGACCACATTCTTCACATCCTCCAAGGCCTGAGGTGCCAGTGGTGTATTGAAACATGTTTTCTGTATAAATTGAATTGAAGCAAAAACATGTACATAAGACTCAAAGTTTTGATGGATATGTGCCATGGGAAAGCTGTGACATTTTATTCCCCCACTTTGTTTCAGGTTTAAACTTGTCCTCAAAACCTGTCTTGTCACGTTCCTTTTCAATAGTGATGTACTGTTTCATGAAAAGTAACACCACACAGATCCTCATCAAATCACACCTGAGTGATTAGATGATAACAGAAATTACAAGACAAGACATTACCTGGAAGAAGTTGAGTTCGTTGTCATTAAGGATGCCATCGTTGTCTAGGTCAGACACTTTAAAGATTCTACTTAAAGCCTTGATGCAAGAAGGCTTCAGCTGGAACACAGAAGAAATGAGAACTGAGCTGAATACAAACACTAAGAAAATTGCACTTGCCCATCACAAAAGGCTCTGGACATAAATGGTGTTGACAGTGGTTTGATGCAAAGTCCATCTATAGGCCTCACCTCCTTTGCTTCCGGGCAGTACAGAGGTCCTGTAGGGTGGAGAACAGCCTTCTGGGCGTAGTAGAACAGCTCAGAAATGTTCTTCAGGTTTTTGGCAGAGCACTGAGGAAATGGAGCTTTGAGTGAATATTATGGACTAGAACAGAGTCCAAGCATGAAGCCTGTTCTTGCACAAAAACTCTAAAATTACCTTCATAGACCTGACTGGCTGGCAGGGTCCAAGCAGTTTACTTCATATGATCTTCTCATCCTCATTTAAGAGTGCCAAAGAAGGGTCAATACTCAAACTGAGTCACGCATAAATGAAACTGATGAAAACATGATGATGGTTCTTGAACCACAATTTCACAATTTGCCATGACTCAAACTATCAGTGGACACGTGGCTATCCACAAAAACTGTGTCCATTGTGTTTGTGGCCTCTCATCTCCCTCTTGTAGGTGTGTAACTAATCCCACTGAGGAGTTAGTGAGTAACTAAACTTTGTATGGGTCAAAGGCAACCTATATCTCTTAACATGCCTGAGCAGGCTGCAGGGCTCAGTAATACTAATAACTCAGTCCGTCATCACAGAATACAGACCAGAGCTTCCGTCTGTCCCTCAGACAACCTCACTGGTCTCTACTGTTTGCGTTGGATATTCTGAGTCCCCCCCCCCCACCCATTATTCATAAAATGAACTTTTTATCTTTATCTCAACATTTGACAGTAAACTCTAAAAGGCTCTACTTCACTGGATCAAAACTAAACTTAACACTGGCATGAAGAAGAGTATATAGATGTGGTGTGTGGGCATTTCCACTTATTTCTTACTTCTACACAGGTCTCAATGTCCTGGTACTGATTCATGATGGGCAGGATGGTTTCCATGCTGCTGTGTTCAACCAAGTCTGACTTGTTCCCCACAAGGATTAATGGCACCCTAAAAACAATTATATTGTAATAACACCACCAAATATTAGTCTTAGTCACCTTGATGAAACCTGTAAATGTCAAAATCATCCTAATTGTGAAAATTAAGTGAAAGGCTTTAAACCAATTATCCAAGGCATAAACAAGGCTGTTTGTTTATAATGTTGTTTGTAAAAGCCTAAATGAACTGTACCACCCACTTGAGTAAGCTTCTTACATTATGAGAAATGACTTAAACTCACCTGCTATCTTTGTCCATTCTGTCATTTATTAGAGGAATCCAATGACTTGTCACCTGGAAAAAAAGAACCACAATGGCAAACACTGTAGCCAAGAAAACACTAATGAAAATTTAAACAGATTTTCATCCAAAAAGAAAATAAAATGGATGGAGCTTCCCAACAACTGTTCACATTATTCACTTTAGGCAAAAGTAAAATGTTAGTGAAAATATTATTGAGAAATCAGACCCACCTTCTCAATGGACTTCTTGTTGTTGACTGAGTAAACTATGCAGATAACATTTGCCTGTCAAGAGAAGCATATTAACTTGAATACAGATGAACAATGAAACATGGCAAAGTTGTATGTTGGGACCAGGCAAGGTTTGAATCAAGTCCAACCAACCTTGGATATTTCTTGATACAGCTGCTCTTCTGATTGTTCTGCCTCTAAAAGTGTTAAATGACCAGCAAAGAGTTAAATTTCAATTATTCTCAGTATACAGTACTCAGAGGCATTTCTCAGTACTATGATTGCTTTGTTTGGATCCACATCCACTGTGCATATGATAAAGTAACAAATACTGGCATACTGTTCAGAGTATGTTAACATCTGGTGTGAACATAGTTGACATGCGATGAGCCTGAGGGGGAGTACTTGCATATGTAAGCATAGGGTAAGTGTACCCCTTAAGCCCATGCACCCTTTAAGCCCACTTTCAACTTTGATGTCAATTTACAAAAAAGGAAAATATATAATTTTGTCATCCATTACTTCATCCAATCAAATGGTTTGTTACTTCTACGACAATTTTTATTGCACACAAATCACATTTTCCATTGATGAGATAGCCCTACCTCAAAGTATACAGTTTCGGGACCCCTGACTAGAAGACAATCAAAAACTGTGCTGTTTTGGAACCTGTCAGATTTCATTCATCTTCAGCAGATTTCCGCAACATCCTTAGCAAGTATATTAATATTATGTCTAGAGCCCGACCGATACATCGGCCGGCCGATATTATCAGCCGATATAAGCCCTTTTCAAAGTACTCACTATCGGCCGAAATTTTGCCGATAATTTCTCATAAACAGAACAGATACTGAAATAATGTTTGTTTTTTGTTTTTTTCTGAAATAATGTTTGTGTCGGCAATGTAAAATGTCCTTGCACCGTTTATCCAGTAGATGGAGCTCTGACTCCATTCAACCCAGAGCTGCTTACACCCCTGCTTAAATATGTTCATTACCGGCCCCCGTAGTTCACCGTCACACTGCACTGATCGGCTGATAAAAGCATACAAGTAAGGATTTTAAGGATGTTGTTTATAATAACTTTGCGATTACATTCACCCCACATTTCTCCCGTTTCAGTTCAACTCAGTTTGATTAACTCAGTTTATGTAGTAATGTGTCAAATCATGTGCTTCATTGCGTCGGTCACGCTTTTTATTAAGCCCACGTTGTGTAGACCTTATTTCTAGCATGAAAAACTTTTGTTTACTGCTAAGAGGTTGAAACATTCAGATTCACTGGTCGTCCAGAAGGGTTCTGGGAATTACTGCCGTTCACCATTAACACTCTGGGGCCGATGCCATCGTATACAACGGCTGGGACCAAGCTTTACTAAATTGTAAATAACTTTTTAATGACATGAGATAGAAACTTACTCTTTTTTTCTGAAAACTTAACTCCGCAGACTTTCGATCCACCATCGGCCATCTTGGTACTCCTCATAGAAGATGTATGATGACGTGCGCAATGTGATTGTCCAATCAGAACTGGTTCTCTGTCACATGGTTTTCCAAAATCCAATCGTAGGGCAGATTTACCTCACGTGATATGGCAAAGATCATTTTCAGGAGTGATATCTTACTAGTTGGCCCATTTGAATAGCTCCTTAACTGCTCCAATTGCATTTTTTGAACTTGAAAATTCTTCTGTTATCAAGTTAATCAATATGAGGACAAAACTTCAGCTTTTAGCTCATACCCTTTTTGTTAAGGGTCCAAAAAAGAACATTTTATTCATTAAAAAATAAGTAAATAAATAAAAATAATAATAATATTGATTATTATAATATTGATAATAATAATCGATTTATCAATTATCTGCATTTTTTTTTCATCCAAATATCGTTATCGGCATCAAAACAATCTATATCGGTCAGGCTCTATTTATGTCAAATAAGAAGTTAATGTGCTAATTTTGATTTATAGATAAATAGAATTTTGACAAATTATACAATTTCCCTTCATTTCATAATAATTTCATAAATTAACTTTTTTTTTTTTAACAGGTGGGCTTAAATGGTACATCCCATCAAAATACATGCAAACTACAGCTAGCACATGCTAATATTCAATGACAAAAACTTTAGATTTCTGAATGTGTGCACAGTAGTAACTTCTGTAATGTTTGATGCAAATTACATTTAGGCTCCATGCATAGTTTTGTGAGCATATCTCACGTTTTGAAAGGAAAGCATGGTCTTTTTTTAAGCGTTCCTCATGGTGGAACCATTTAAGCCCACCTCATGTTATTTCAACAGAGAATTTCCTCTGCTACAAGTTAAGTGCATTTTTCTGTTCTAAAGTGTTTAAAAGTAACAGTTCACAGCATGACTTTAATTACTGATCGACTTTACTAGACGCAGGTTAGGTGGATTGGAAACTTTAAATTGTCCCACCCTTAACTGGACTAAGCAGTTGAAGATGAGTGTGTATGTGTGTGTGTGTAGATAGACAGAGAGATGGACAGACAGCCAGAGAGATATAAAGATAGTTAAAATCTAAATTTTAATATGTAAATATAAATGTATTTTTTTAAAGACATGTTCACTGTTATCTTTATTTATTTTTAACTGAATTGCCTGAAATTAAACTAAATTAATGATTCATTGTTCTGTGTTGTGTACTGCAGTTTGTCATGAATGTCATTTGTTCAGATGATGATCTTGTTCAAAACGAATTAAAAAAAAATTATAAAATAGGGATTAATTGTATTTTTATGCATTAATTATTGCATTAAACAAGTTTATTTTTTATCAATAAATGATGTTATGGGCTATTATTGGAACACACATGGGCTTCCATTCCAGACTTTGGTAAAGCTTGTCCTTTAACAAATGATGTCACTTATAAATTATGTCAATATATAGGGAAAATGGCAAAACTTAGATTTTGGTGGGCATAATGGGTACACTTACCCTAATACTTTAGTTGACTTTCAATAATATATAAATCCCCTTTGAAGAAGAAAAACTGAGAAATAAATTAATGAAAACTAGAAGTCACGTTTTTGGCAAATTACCAGAGTAGTCCACAATGTGTGTGGGTACCCTCTCTGGGGTCACATCTGCTGGTATGGTGATCTCTTCAGCTCGCAGCGGAACCTGGGAAAAGAAAATAGTAAGCATCAAACCCACTGACGATCAATGACAGTAACTGAGGTGAGAAAGAGGACTACATGCTTTCTGTTGTCACAATTACAATATTTGCAGCATTTGTTATTTCTGCTCAGATGCTACATAGTGATTCTAGCATTTGTGGACAGTTAAACAAAATCCAATGTAAGTACACAATCGATGAACCACAGCAATTACTAAATACAGAGACACAACAGGAGGTTTATTTCCATCAAATGTATTGTTCTGTTCATCCATACCTCTTCAGGAAACTCCTCACTGACCAGCGACATGATCAGAGATGTCTTCCCCACTTTAGCTGTTTGGGTAGCAAGAAAACATTTTTTAAAAACAATGTCATTACATGGCTCTTTTACACAGAATAAAACAATACCATCTGACTTCTCCACCTTCATTGACTACTGAACGCGTTAACTGACAGGCCTATTAAAGCAGCTGGAAGTTGGGAACCATCACCATTCCCAGTCAACCACTGAGATCACTCAAATCATTAATATTGTTATAGTAACAATTTTTCAGCCATTTGCAATATTACTACACATTCTGTGCAAGAATACTTGAACACTCGTGCAATATTACGGAACATATCTTCTGCCTGTAGATAGTGTAATCTATTCTACTGTATATATTGTTGTTCCGTTCAGAACCTGACTTCCATATTTGGCCATCATTTTTCTTTTACCTTATTTTTGCATACTTGCACTGTTGTTCTGTGACTGTCCCTATGCTGCTGTGACATTGTAAATTTCCAAGCCGTGGGACTATTAAAAGATTATCTTAAGTGTTGGAATACAAGCCAAGATCCAGTTATCAAATTAACACACGTGAAATGCAAGTTAAATGAAACCTATCCTGCAAACGGTAACTCAAATAAAGTAGATCTTATTTTATCAAGTTAACAAAAAATAAAATCTATCCCAAATATAATTTCTTGTTTTTCTGTTTCATAGTATTTTAAATAGCATATCTGAGTTAAAAATGTACTTTGTGATTTTCTTGTCTTTACACCAACAGGGATGTTATCAGGATATAGTTCCCCCCATGATCCTCCACCACAGTAGGCGGGTGCACACGCCTAAAACGAGACATTCCTACAAGTACAGACAAGCTGAATTTACAGCGTCACAAACTGAAGAGGCCAGTCTTTCAGCAGTTTGTTGAAAAATAAAAACTATTATTTGCATACTAATATTTTTTTTAATATGCACTGATCTTGTAATGTCTCAAAAGAATGAGAAATTTACTTGGAACCCAAAATGGTTCTAATGACTGTAGACAGTAAAAAGCTGAATATTATAATGAGGAATCAACAGCCATGTCCTGCAAAATCATTTATTTACCTTTTATAATTAAATATGGTTTCAATATGATAGATATCCTCAAAGTCCAACATATATGCATGTGTATGCCGAAACAACCCTGCTACAACTAAAAATTGTGCCTTAAACAGCTCATTTTAAACAACACCTTAAGTTTTCCATGGTTTGAGACAACCTACAGAACCTGTCTGTGCTCCATGAGACATGCCTACAAAGCTCACCTGTGCCCTGTAGGCGCACCTCATGAGGCACGCCAACACAGCTCGCCTGCACCCAGAGAGGCACACCTACAGGGTATCAGGTCAACTCATATCACCTGCCAATCCGTAGCACAGCCTTGGTCAAGTCGTAGTACTTTTTTAAATTAGCAAGTGGACTCGGTGTGTTACAGCCCCTAGGTTTTAGTTGTTTGATTTATATTGATTTGTATTGCTAATTTATTTTAAAGTCAGGTAGCGTAATAGCAGGCTAATGCTTGTTTAGCGTGGCGTTATCCTGTAAAATAAAGAGTGTATTGGGTATGCTTGCTGACTGAAACAAGCAGCAAATTGCACAAATCACAAAGATTTGTGCAAATAAGGACTAACCATGATGGAGGTTTGAGGTGTACAGCAGTTTATTCACTTTTATTTACATTTACCAGAGCTGCCAGCTAACTCTTAGCACCACGTGCTATAACTTGACCAAGATGCTATGAGTCGACCAAACAGGTACCTAGGAGACAGCATGATACGAATTGACTATAAACGGCCTACAGAGCCCGTCTGCGTTTTGCAAGAAATGCTGACAGTTGTCTGTGCTCTGCCAGACGTCTAGAGTCCATCAGTGTGACACAACTGAGACACGCCCACACAACAAATTGTGAGGACCAACAGCTCCTTGCCATTTAAAACAGAAGTCATAGAAACAGGTCATTTATACATCCTTTACATCATCATGCGTGGCATGGTGGCTTAGTGGTTAGCACTGGTGCCTCACAGCAAGAAGATCATGGGATCACCTTCCGCCCTTTCTATGTGGAGTTTGCATGTTCTCCATGTCTGTGTGGGTTTCCTCCCACAATCAAAAACATGCTAATTTAGGGTCTGCTCCTTTCTCTGCCCCTGACCAAGGCAGCGTCTCCACATCTAGAGTCGGTCCCCAGGTGCCGGACTGTGGCTGCCCACTGCTCTTAGCGGTTGGATTGTGTCTAACTGTAATTAGGATGGGTTAAAAGCAGAGGACAAATTTCGTTGTATTTATGTAAATATGTACAATGACAACAAAGGCTCTATTCTATTCATTATCTGGCAGTGACTTTGCCTCTTTAGTGGAATATGTTTTTAGGCACTCCTTTAATTTGGACTTTGTTCATTATGTAATGTTAAGTCCATTAGAAAAACTTGTACAATCTAATCCTACAATATGCAATTTAACACTTTCCTTTAAATTAACACATGTATACGGAAGCGCGGGGGGGGGGGGGGGGGTATCGGGTGAGTACTGGCTGTCAACCGCAGAATGAAGACAAGCTCATAGAATTTATTATAACAACACCATACCTAAAACTTATACTGTTTAACGTAACATTTATCCATTTCCTTGCCTTTCACAACACAGTACCACTTTGTACATGAAAGCTGACAGTACGTGTACAGTGAGGTAAATAGCTATTTGATCCACTGTCGATTTTGCAAATTTTCCCATTTACAAAAAATGGAGAGGTCTGTAATTTTTATCGTAGGTACACTTCAACTTTCAGACACAGAATTACAAAAAAAAAAAAAAAATCTGAAAATCACATCTGTCCACTGCAATTACAGAGGGCAGATCTTTCCTGTAGTTTTTGACCAAGTTTGCACACACTGCAGCTGGGATTTTGGTCCACTCCTCCATACAAATCTTCTCCAGCTCCCTCCAAAGATTTTCTACCGGGTTCACATGTGAAAACTGGCCAGGCCACTCCAGGGCCTTTAAATGCTTCTTAAGGAGCCGCTCCTTAGTTGTCCTGGCTGTGTGTTTTGGGTCATTGTCATGCTGGAAGACCTAGCCACAACCAGTTTTCAATGCTCTTACTGAGGGAACCTCACAATACACTACTCCATCCATCCTCCCTTCAATGTGGTGCAGTTGTCCCGTTAGCAGATAAGCACCCCCAAAAATGATGTTTCCACCCACATACTTCATGGCTGGGACGGTGTTCTTAGGGTTGTTCTCATCCTCCAAACACTGAGTGGAACTGATACCAAAAAGCTATATTTTGGTCTCATCTGACCACATGACCTTCTCCCATGCCTCCTCTGGATCATCCAGATGGTCATTGGTGAACTTCAAAAGGGCCTGGACATGTGCTGATTTGAGCAGGAGGACCTTGTGTGCCCTGCAGGATTTTAAACCATGCCAGCGTAGTGTTACTAAAATAATCTTTATGACTGTGGTCCCAGCGCTCTTCAGGTCATTAACCATGTCCTCCCATGTAGTTCTGGGCTTTCTCATAATCATCCTTACCCCACAAGGTAAGATTGTCCATGGAGCCCCAGACCACGATTGACATTGTGTTTCTTCCATTTTTTAATAATTACGCCGCCAAAATTTGATTCCTTCTCACCAAACTTTGTGCCTATTGTCCTGTAGCCCATCCCAGCCTTGTGCAGATCAACAATTTTGTCCCTGGTGTCCTTAGACAGCTCTTTGGTCTTGGCTATGGTGGACAGGTTGGAGTGTGATTGATTGATTGTGTGAACAGGTAAAGAGTTCGAACAGCTGCAATTAATACAGGTAAAGAGTGCAGAATAAGAGGGCTTCGTAAAGAAAAACTAACAGGTCTGTGTGAGCCAGAATTCTTGCTGGTTTGTAGGTGATCGAATACTATTTCATGCTTAGTTATTTGAAAATCATACAATGTGATTTTCAGTGTTATCAAATATTTATTTGCCTCACTGTAGCTGTTAGCATTAGCTTACCGCCTAGCAAGTTAGCTAACAATTCACCCAGGTAGTTTAAAAGCAGTTCCAACTTACGTTCCCCTACGAGTAAAATCCTGACGTCCTTCCTCATGTTTGCGTTCTCTCTTGTCTGCACAAACGGCGGCCTTTATTCTTTCATTTAGTCGCAGTCTTCGTCCTCCTCCAGCACTAATGTCGGGCCCGCGCGCACGTAGGACAAGCCGGACGCACACTTTTCTCTGCCTCTTACCCGAGATCTGCTGGTTCCTTCTAAACTACGAATTCGTTTATCATCAGTAATAATACTTAAAAACAAGTTCGTGAGACATTTTCCTATAATACAATGTCAGTTACACGCTTTTTCGAATTTTCTCTACATGACCTCCAGTAACCGGCAACTACAGCAAGTCAAGCGACTCAAAATTCAGTGACACGTTTTTTTAAACGCGTTATAATACTGCCCCCTTGTGTGAAAGTATATAACTGCGTGCTAATTCATTTATTTTCATGCAAAATCTAACCTTGAACGTTTTAAACAATACGTCTTGCAACAATAACAAACTTTTTTCCACGTTATTGTTTTAGACAGGACAGAGACCCACAACAACAAAAAACGCCATCCATTTAAATAATTTATTCTAAACGGAAACAGATTTTGAGTTTGGATTATGGTGTAACTAAGGAGTTTAGAACACCCAGGCAAATATATATATACCCAAATAAGAGAATCAGCATCAAAAATAATACATGATAAGCCTGTGTAGTAGCACCCAGCTGATATCAGCATGTACATCAACAATAATGAACACAAAATTTTACAGCACCAAACTGAATGTTGTATGTTGCAAGTTCAATTTCTTAATAGTGCAGCAGCTACGAGAATATTTAAAGCAAAATCCTGCAAATGGTGATACAAGCATCAAATTCGGCATAAATACTCCTTAGACATTATTCTTTTGAAAAAAAAATGACTGCCACTTGAATTTTCAGTAGGCAGCCAGGTAGGGGTTAACTGAAGAATTACACAGGGGTCAAAATTAAAAATGCTCCAATCAAATTGAAAACTACACTACATTATTTGTGTGATCATAACGATTCCAAAAAGGTAGAATTTGTACTAGCTATGACTGAATGTTCAGGAGTTATGGGGTAAAAACGGCAAAAATGGTGACAAAGGTCAGTTTCAGTTTGTACAGAGGTCAATAGTTAATGTTGCTCCAATTTTATTAAAAAATTATGCAAATTATTAGTTAACAGGGTTTTAAAAAGAAATACTTTGGACCATGTATCATGTTAATGTTACAGGGTAACACGTCATGTCACAGAATCCAATGGACGTTGACCTTGTTTGACTATTCATGAGATTGACTGATGCTGCTGTACTACTTTAGAAACTCTACCTGCTATATTCAGCACACTCTAAATTTATTTCAAAATATTTTTTTTAATGATATGGCAAATCCACCTCAAATGACCAGAGTTCAGAAAATGTTCCAGACTGATCATCTCCAGTTTGACTTGCATCAGGTATTTTATTATTTTAGAAAATCATTTTCACAGAATAATGTTATTTGCAGTAAACATACAAAATTTCAGCTTATCAGCTTCATTAATTTTTGAGATATCCGGGCTTTAAAAATGGCGCGTGACAAGTGATACAGAGAAAGATTCAATAAGTCATTACTTTTGAACTTATTCACGCTAGATGTGTGAAATTTTCAGGAATTTTTCCTCGGTACGTCTTTAACTAATAGAAATTAAGATCAATGGTTGCATATTTGAAACAGAAAATTACAGTCACCAAACTAGCACAACATGAGAAATAAATACCAAAATTTGAAATATCTGATGTGCTTCAATGTGGAGATACAGAGGGCCAAAATTTCTTCAAAGCATTTTTTTTCAGTTTTCTCAGCAAGATACAAACTGGCAAATATGCAATTTCAGGTCTTTTAGAGTAGCTAAAGACATCATGTATTTCTGAAGACCTTTTTCGGTGAAATCAGCATCCTGACCCATTTTCAAAGCCTCAGTATCTCAAAATATAACGCAATGCTAAAATACCCTCGGCCGTGTGAACATTGTTCTACATAAGATTTAACAGAGGTTATATTTACACACAAATGAAACTGAGTTTGCAGTTAGCTACCACCCTGTGACATCGCCACGCTAATGTTCGCGAAATGTCTTGTACAACCCCTGGCAAAAATTATGGAATCACCGGCCTCGGAGGATGTTCATTCAGTTGTTTAATTTTGTAGGAAAAAAAGCAGATCACAGACATGACACAAAAGTAAAGTCATTTCAAATGGCAACTTTCTGGCTTTAAGAAACACTATAAGAAATAAAAAAAAAAGATTGTGGCAGTCAGTAACGGTTACTTTTTTAGACCAAGCAGAGGAAAAAAATATGGAATCACTCAATTCTGAGGAAAAAATTATGGAATCACCCTGTAAATTTTCATCCCCAAAACTAACACCTGCATCATATCAGATCTGCTCGTTAGTCTGCATCTAAAAAGGACTGATCACACCTTGGAGAGCTGTTGCACCAAGTGGACTGACATGAATCATGGCTCCAACACGAGAGATGTCAATTGAAACAAAGGAGAGGATTATCAAACTCTTAAAAGAGGGTAAATCATCACGCAATGTTGCAAAAGATGTTGGTTGTTCACAGTCAGCTGTGTCTAAACTCTGGACCAAATACAAACAACATGGGAAGGTTGTCAAAGGCAAACATACTGGTAGACCAAGGAAGACATCAAAGCGTCAAGACAGAAAACTTAAAGCAATATGTCTCAAAAATCGAAAAATGCACAACAAAACAAATGAGGAACGAATGGGAGGAAACTGGAGTCAACGTCTGTGACCGAACTGTAAGAAACCGCCTAAAGGAAATGGGATTTACATACAGAAAAGCTAAACAAAAGCCATCATTAACACCTAAACAGAAAAAAAACAAGGTTACAATGGGCTAAGGAAAAGCAATCGTGGACTGTGGATGACTGGATGAAAGTCATATTCAGTGATGAATCTCGAATCTGCATTGGGCAAGGTGATGATGCTGGAACTTTTGTTTGGTACCGTTCCAATGAGATTTATAAAGATGACTGCCTGAAGAGAACATGTAAATTTCCACAGTCATTGATGATATGGGGCTGCATGTCAGGTAAAGGCACTGTGGAGATGGCTGTCATTACATCATCAATAAATGCACAAGTTTACGTTGATATTTTGGACACTTTTCTTATCCCATCAATTGAAAGGATGTTTGGGGATGATGAAATCATTTTTAAAGATGATAATGCATCTTGCCATAGAGCAAAAACTGTGAAAACATTCCTTGCAAAAAGACACATAGGGTCAATGTCATGGCATAGGGTCAATGTCAACGAGCAGATCTGATTTGATGCAGGTGTTAGTTTGGCGGATGAAAATTTACAGGGTGATTCCATAATTTATTCCTCAGAATTGAGTGATTCCATATTTTTTTCCTCTGCTTGGTCTAAAAAAGTAACCATTACTGACTGTCACAATCTTTTTTTCTTGATTTCTTATAGTGTTTCTTAAAGCCAGAAAGTTGCCATTTGAAATTACTTTAGTTTTGTGTCATGTCTGTGATCTGCTTTTTTTTCTACAAAATTAAACAACTGAATGAACATCATCCAAGGCCAGTGATTCCATAATTTTTGCCAGGGGTTGTAAATCACTTCTCGCTAGCTTTTACATAAAATATGAAAAAAACAAAACTGAGTTTGCAGCTAGCTACCAGCCTGTGATGTCACCACACTAATGTTTGCGAAATGTCTTGTAAATCAGTTCAGAGATGTTATCAGTTTCCAAAAACATTCTTTCACGCTAGCTTTTACATAATATATGACAAAGTGGTTATATTTACACACAAACAAAACAGAGTTTGCAGCTAGCTACCAGCCCGTGACGTCACCACGCTAATGTCTCTGAAATGTCTTGTAAATCACTTCAGAAATGTTACTGGATTCCAAAATCAGTGTTTTCAGTTTTTATTTCTCGCTTACTTTTACATAATATGAGAAACGTATATAAACACATAAAGTGTTTTTGCAGCGCTAGAGAGAGGCCAGGCACTGACGTCACAGTGCCGCTCTACTCTGATTGGCTGCCACCCCCGCCACCCAAAAAATAAATAAATAAATAAATAAAGAACAGAATGAGACTTTTAACCTCTTAAAATAGGTCAAGGTTAGCCATCTTTGAACTTGTCCAAGGTCTGTGTCCCAAGAAAGTTCCCTGTGAATTTAAAGGCTCTGGCAGTAATAGGACTGGACTTATGAGCACAGACAGACAGACAGATGGACGAATGCAAAGTCTTCGCAATACCTGATGGCCATATTTGATGACCTCGGGTAAAATAATGATGATATAAGCCTAAAATTTTGCATGATGTTTACTGGGAATGAAAGTACTACACAAATGGAGGCTGGCTGGTCAGGAGGCTTCTGTCAGACCGTAAATAAAAAATTGACTCTGCTATGAATCAGTTTGTCTGTTTGCCATCTACAGGCGTTAACTGCTGACATAACCAAAGTGATAATTTTACTGTGTAAATAATGTCTCTTTGTGACTAAAATGACATTTAAAAATACTCATTTGCATGTGCATATAAAATAAGAAATATATGACATTAAATGAAAAACAAACTCACTGTCAGGGAATATCATTGTAACCGTTTCTTTACAACTTTAATCACCATTTAGTTTAAAAATATCATGATAATGATTCTTCTTGCACGGTGTACTGCATAATGAAAGAAAAGATGTTCAGGTAGCTGAAGGTAAACACAACATTAACACTTTTCTATGATGATACAGTACATTCTGAACTGTGAAACGGAGCCTCAGCATCAGTGTCAGGAAAAAGTGTCCACACTGTGGCACAGTCAGTGCTGAGAACCACGTCATCATCACTCTGGATCGTGAACAGACAGCATGAGATTGAGGAATCCAGTCACATCACTTTTCAAACTCTGCCACCTTTCTCACCAGTTCATCTTTTGGACCTGACATTGGCTTCAACTGAAATGAAAAAAAGAAAAGTAGACTGATAATCACATTTGTGCATTATGCATTTGATTGAGCATATTAAAAAACTTTTTGCGGCACTGTATATAGTGTACGTATGAGTCAAAAGTCAAACAGGTGTTTTTAAAAATCAGACGATGTTTACATTGCTGGTTGAAGTGGCCAATTCACATATTTTTTTGTTTCCATTATGTTGCACATGATTTTTTTTTTCTGAGCATATTGCAAACATGCTAAATCACTAGTATATGTGTTAAAAACACACAGATTGGGAATAGGTTTTTTTTAAATCAATCAGGCTACATTGTGTGTGCTTACTTTTTTTTTTTAACTGTGTAGCTTTCAGCTTTTATAGGATCTTATATGGCTGGAAATTTTAGGACTTTTATCATTTTTATTACATTTATACTGGTTGGGGATCGCTGCAATACTCTTGGTCATGATGCTGACACTGTTTACTTTATATTGTTTTATTACCGAATTGTTTAGATTATGTTCATGTTCTATCTATTGGGTATTTATTGTATTTATTATTAATGATCATTATGACCGCCAAGACCAGAGTACTTAATTTAATTCTTTCATGTTTTACTTGGTTAGAATGACAATGAAGAATCTTTGATCTATATTCCTGGATGAAGTGCCAATTCACTCATTCACTCATCTTCAACCGCTTAATCCAATTAAGGGTCACGGGGGGCTGGACCCTATTCCAGCAGTCATAGAGCGTGAGGTGGGGTACACCCTGGACAGGATGCCAGTCTGTCACAGAAGTGGCTAATTCAGATTTATTTATGTGAAACACCTCTTTTCTGAATATTATGAACATGCAAAATAAAAATTGTGTGTACAAACTGGAACAGGTGCTTTTAAAAAAAAAAAATTCAATCAGGCTATGGTGCTCTCACCCACCCAACAACAGACCCCATCACACCTTTGGCAACTCCCCCACTGCCCCCTTCCCACCCGACACTCAGACCACACTCATCACAAGTGAAGAAACAAAACATTAGAAAAACACCAAGCCCAGGCAGAATTAGACCCTCCTGTTTTAAGGCCTGTGCTAACCATCTGGCTCCTATTTTCACGCAGACCTTCAACAGATCCCTGGAGCTGTGTCAAGTTCCCTCCTGTTTCAAATGCTCCACTCTCATCCCAGTCACCAACAAACCCTACATCACAAGACTGAATGGCTACAGGTCTGCTGCTCTGCCATCTATAGTTATGAAATCCTTCAAACGCTTGTGGCCCATCTGAAGGACATCACAGGACACGTACTGGATCCATGTAGCTTGCTACCAGCAAACAGGTCAGTTGATGATGCAGTCAACATAGGAGAACACTTCATCCTACGAAACCTAGACTATCCAGGTGCCTGTGAAAGGATCCTGTTTGTGGACTTCAGGTTGGCATTCAACGCCATAATTCCTGGCGTTCTCTCCTCCAAACTCTCCCAGCCATCTGTCGGTAGATCACCAGTTTCCTGAACATCACCTCTAACACACGGACAATGAGTACCGGTGCTCCACAGGGATGTGTCCTCTCTCCACTTACAGTAGTGTTCAGAATAATAGTAGTGCTAAGTGACTAAAAAGATTAATCCAGGTTTTGAGTATATTTCTTATCGTTACATGGAAAACAAGGTACCAGTAGATTCAGCAGATTCTCACAAATCCAACAAGACCAAGCATTCATGATATGCACACTCTTAAGGCTATAAAAGAAAACACTTGCATATGTCTGCACCGTTTTTCTGAATTAGCATCATTTTGCATTTTTGCTTACTGGGATAATCCTGCGGTGTCATGGGCCTGGCAAGAACCTGACTGAGGGCATCCAGCCACTCTCTCTGCTCAGTCTTGTGTTGACACATGAAAACAAACTGTCGTTCAGGTGTCTGTAACACAATGCCGCACATCCACTTGTTTCCACGAGCATTTTTTGGAACGCACTCCTTCACAGAGTAGCCTTTACTCTCCGTCCCAATGAAAATGGCACCTAACTCCTCTGCGTCCTGCAGTAATAGAAATGAACACCAAAACATGAGCATTATTCAGACAGAATACCTGAGCAGAACACAAAATCAATTAGTTTGTGTTCTCACCAGTGGGCTTTTGAAGTAGAACAACTCTCTGCTTTGGGAGTCCAAAATAAACCATCTCTTTTTGAATGGCTCCTTTTGCTTCGGGGGGGGGGGGGGATATTTAAGACTTCAAAAAACATTACTACTCGTATTTCCATCAAAAGTAAAACTGATTAACACAGTGGTGTCCAAAATATTCCAGAAAGGGCCGAGAGGGTGCAGGTTTTCTTTGCAGCAACTGACTTCAGGAGGTGATTTCACTAAGTACTTTGGACACCACTGGATTAACACTTCAAAACTGTCTTACAACAGTAGCACAAGGCATTGCTTGCCTCACACAACCTCATATAATATACAGTGCATCCAGAAATTTTTCAGTGCTTCACTTTTTCCACATTTTGTTGTTACAACCTTATTCCAAAATGGATGAAATTAATTTTTTTCCCTCAAAATTCTACACACAATACCCCATAATGACAATGTGAAAAGTTCTTTATATATATATTTTTGCCAATTTATTAAGAAAAAAAATAAGAAATCACATGTACATAAGGGTTCACAGTCTTTGCCATGAAGCTCAAACTTTAGCTCAGGTGCATCCTGTTTCCACTGATCATCCTTGAGATGTTTCTACACCTTAACTGGAGTCCACCTGGGGTACATTCTGTTCATTGGGCATGATTTGGAAATGCACACACCTGTCTACATACTATAAGGTCCCACAGTTGACAGTGCGTGTCAGAGCACAAACCAAGCAGGAATTGTCTGTAGCCCTCCGAGACAGGACTGTCTCAAGGCACAAATCTGGGAAAGGGTACAGAAACATTTATGCTGCTTTGAAGGTCCCACTGAGCACAGCGGCCTACATCATCTGTAAATGGAAGAAGTTCGGATTCACCAGGACTCTTCCTAGGGCAAGCCACCCGTCTAAAATGAGCGATTGGGAAGGAAGGGTCTTAGTCAGGGAGGTGACTGAGAACCTGATGGTCACTCTGTCAGAGCTCCAGCATTCCTCTGTGGAGAGAGGAGAACCTTTCAGAAGGACAACCATCTCTGCAGCAATCCACCAACCAGGCTTGTATAGTGGAGTGAGAGTGGCCAGATGGAAGGCACTCCTTAGTAAAAGGCACATGGCAGGCCTTCTGGAGTTTGACAAAAGGCACCTGAAGGACTCTCAGACCATGAGAAACAAAATTCTTTGGTGTGATGAGACAAAGATTGAACTCTTTGGCGTGAATGCCAGGTGTCATGTTTGGAGGAAACCAGGCACCATCCCTACAGTGAAGCATGGTGGTGGCAGCATCATGCTGTGGGGATGTTTTACAGCAGCAGGAACTTGGAGAGTAGTCAGGATTGAGGGCAAGATATATGCAGCAATATACAGAGACATCCTGGATGAAAACATGCTCTAGATTTAATGCTGTTGTTCATGTGCAGTGCAGCCTGGTCAGACAGTCTGAATGCGAACTCTGAAATTTAGTGACATTTTGCGGGATTTGAAACCTCTCACACACAAATTACAGTTGGTCTATTTACACTCTCATTCAGTAGATGGCAGTGTTCTCTGCATTTTGACGGGGGGAGTGATGAGAGTAGGTCATTTGAATGTTCCCATAATGCCTTTCGGCACGTGTCTGTTTAACGTCAAACCTTCAGAACTCGTGCATTACTTTTAAACTAAAACATATAGCTGATATTTTCACTTTGTAGAAATGACAGAGGTGACCGTAATTTCAATAACTTGTCCAGAATTAGTTTGATTAAAATAACCATAAGTCAAAACTGCCTTGCTGTGGATGACTCCTGTGACACGTCTACAAGACTGTATGGTTGTGAAAATAATTTTTTTTTTTTTTTTTATCTTTTGAGGGAAAAAAATGAGTTTACTCCAATTTCGAATAAGGATGCAAAAAAGTAAGTCCCTTCAGCTGCTCCCTTGTTTTCACTCACGGTCGCCACAGCAGATCCAAGGTGGATCTGTATGTTGATTTAGCACACGTTTTATGCCAGATGCCTTTTGTGACATAACTCCAATTTACATGGAGAAATGTGGCAGGGGTGGAGTTTGAACCGGAAACCTTCTGCACTGAAACCAAGTGCACTAACCATTTGGCCACCACCCCTTTTGGACTAAGACTGTAACATAACAAAATGTGGAAAAAGTGAAGTGCTGTGAATAGTTTCCTGGTGCACTGTACACACAGCAGTTGTAAAGTTTAGCTAAATTTTAATAATAATTGGGCATTTTGTGATAAAAGCATATAATTGAACTAATCATGTTCTACATGTCATATTACATCCATTGCTGATAAAACAGATCTGAAAACACTTGTTTTGAAAAATGGCTGCCACAGGCAACATACTGAAAATTAATGATGGTTCAATATCTAATTATTTTTGGGATGTCTTTGATTATATGTACACAAAATTATATGTTATGATCACAAAATGCAAAATTATTATGGTTACTTGTACCAATAAGACAAAGTGGTAGTTGAGTCTTGACAAATCTCTACATATGACTCACACGTATCACATGTTTGTACATTAGGAACTTACTGAAGGACCCGTCTTCTCCATGAATCCCTCTTTGAGGTAGTTTCTTGTTATTTCCGGCACCAGCTGATAAATAGGACATGCCATGTCAAAGTGTCGGTACCAAGCTCTGGTCAGTTTGCTGTCAAATATAATTACTTGAGCTTTCAATTAAATGCTTTGTAAAGAACAGCAAGAGGCATTCAAAGTATACCACAAAGTGCACCTAAGTGTACATATAAATAACCAGTCTTACTGGAAAAACACACCCACAATGTAAATATATTTGAATTGTACGAGGTCTGTCCATAAATTAACGGTCCTTTTTTATTTTTTTCAAAAACTATATGAATTTCATTCATATGTTTTTACGTCAGACATGATTGAACCCTCGTGCGCATGCGTGAGTTTTTCCACACCTGTCGGTGACATCATTCACCTGTGAGCACGCCTTGGGAAGGAGTGGTCCCGCCCCCTCGTCGGATTTTCATTGTCTGGAAATGGCGGAATGAAAAGGACTTTTTTTCCATCAGAATTTTTTCAGAAGCTGTTAGAGACTGGCACCTGGAAACCATTCGAAAAATTTATCTGGCTTTCGGTGAAAATTTTACGGGCTTCACAGAGAATAAGGACTTTAACTACAGCTTTAAGGACCCCTTTAAGCACGCTCGGTGCGCCGCGCTCCGAGCTGCGACGACGAGGCACAAACCACTGGATCATTTCTAAATGGATGGCTCTGTGGATACGAGACCATCATGTGTCTATCTCGGCTTTCAGTGTTTACCAGTCAAGTGAGTATAAGAGAACTTGTGGAGAGCTGGACATGTCCCAACTTGTCCTCTAACACTCCGAAACGGAGGTGTTCCTTTGTCTCGCTTCATCAGCGAATCGGTCGTGACACGCGAAGCCTCCGCACGGCTTTCCGTGACAAAATCTCTTGTTAAAAGTGAAATCTGCCGGAAAATGGCTGATGTCCAGCTCTTGTGATAACCAGAGAAAGAGCACACGACGGTCTCGTATCCACAGAGCCATCCGTTTAGAAATGATCCAGTGGTTTGTGCTGCGTCGTTGCAGCTCGGAGCGCGGCGCACCGAGCGTCCTTAAAGAGGTCCTTAAAGCTGTAGTTAAAGTCCTTATTCTCTGTGAAGCCCGTAAAATTTTCACCGAAAGCCAGATAAATTTTTCGAATGGTTTCCAGGTGCCAGTCTCTAACAGCTTCTGAAAAAATTCTGATGGAAAAAAAGTCCTTTTCATTCCGCCATTTCCAGACAATGAAAATCCGACGAGGGGGCGGGACCACTCCTTCCACAAGGCGTGCTCACAGGCGAATGACGTCACCGACAGGCGTGGAAAAACTCACGCATGCGCATGAGGGTTCAAACATGTCTGACGTAAAAACATATGAATGAAATCCATATAGTTTTTGAAAAAAATAAAAAGGACCGTTACTTTATGGACAGACCTCGTATTTGTGCAATGTAGCCAGAACTCCTGAACACATTAATGCAAATGTCATCACAACAGTCATGTTGTACCATCCAGTCAACAAGGGGTTTTTGCGGTGTAAATATGAACTTTCAACCATTCGGTATGACTGAGATATAGCAGTTCCAAGATTATGTTCTCCTCATTAATAGGCAAATCTATGTACAGACCCCCCCTCAACTGAAAACCGTGACCAACTGATCTCCTTCATGAGGGAGAAATGTTGTTCATGTTATCACATGGCTCTCCACACGCAGAAACGCATGGTGCAATTAATGTACCATGTACTATGTCCATGGCAGTTTGACATAATGAAGAAAAAAAAAAAGGATTTAGGAATGTTGTTATCTTCTTGACGGATTATGAGTGTTCTGTTAAAAATCCTTACTTCGTCATCGCTTTTGTTTGGATAGGCCGTCTTCAGGTAGGCATAACGGGTAGCACGGATGGCAGTGTACCATGTGACTGTTTCCTAGAGCAGAAGAAGACAGCCTTGAGCGACCTGTGAGTGACTAGTGTTTAAACATTATGTGAGCATGCAGTCCCACCTCAGAACTCTCGTGATAAACATAGAGGTTCCTGGTTCGATTGTCATCTTGGTAGGTGATCTGCAGCCCATTGGGATGACCAATCTTCTCAGGCCGAAAAGTGGCATTCAGGTCCTTAATAGGTATCACAGCCTTGGGGCCTTTAGACTCCTGTACCACATTAAAAAAAAGTTCATATCAATACCCACTAAAAACATTTTAAATCAAGAGAATGCAAGCAGTATGTTACTGTTTGAACAACCCATCTTTGTTTGTCAATCATTGCTTTGGTTTGTCTCTGCAGGTATTAAAGTGGACTTGGGCCCCTGGGTGACACATCTCTGTGGCTCCTTAAAACGCAAGAGACAGAGCCAATGATTTTAACAGGAAGCTGAAAACCTTTGTCAAAAATAGTTTGCAGCCATAGAGAGCTTTCAGTCAACGGAGATCATGAACCAAAAAGAGCTTCAAGTCACAAAAGAAATGAGAGAGAAAGAGAGCGAGAGAGAGAGAGAGAGAGAGGGTGTTGGAAGATCACTGTGTCACTTTTCAATTGAGGGAGGTCACCATCAAAAAAGAGCTGGAAGCCACAAAAGAGAAATTTAAATAAGAGCTGGAAGATCATCTGGTCACTTGTCAATGGACTGTTGTTACATTGTTTGGCGCATGCACACCGAGTACTACGCAAGTCGCTCATGTACAACCCCTGGCAAAAATTATGGAATCACCGGCCTTGGAGGATGTTCATTCAGTTGTTTAATTTTGTAGAAAAAAAGCAGATCACAGACATGACACAAAACTAAAGTCATTTCAAATGGCAACTTTCTGGCTTTAAGAAACACTATAAGAAATCAAGAAACAAAATTGTGGCAGTCAGTAATGGTTACTTTTTTAGACCAAGCAGAGGGAAAAAAAATATGGACTCACTCAATTCTGAGGAATAAATTATGGAATCACCCTGTAAATTTTCATCCCCAAAACTAACACCTGCATCAAATCTGCTCATTAGTCTGCATCTAAAAAGGAGTGATCACACCTTGGAGAGCTTTTGCACCAAGTGGACTGACATAAATCATGGCTCCAACACGAGAGATGTCAATTGAAACAAAGGAGAGGATTATCAAACTCTTAAAAGAGAGTAAATCATCACACAATGTTGCAAAAGATGTTGGTTGTTCAGTCAGCTGTGTCTAAACTCTGGACCAAATACAAACAACATGGGAAGGTTGTTAAAGGCAAACATACTGGTAGACCAAGGAAGACATCAAAGCGTCAAGACAGAAAACTTAAAGCAATATGTCTCAAAAATCGAAAATGCACAACAAAACAAATGAGGAACGAATGGGAGGAAACTGGTGTCAACGTCTGTGACCGAACTGTAAGAAACCGCCTAAAGGAAATGGGATTTACATACAGAAAAGCTAAACGAAAGCCACCATTAACACCTAAACAGAAAAAACAAGGTTACAATTGGCTAAGGAAAAGCAATCGTGGACTGTGGATGACTGGATGAAAGTCATATTCAGTGATGAATCTTGAATCTGCATTGGGCAAGGTGATGATGCTGGAACCTTTGTTTGGTGCCGTTCCAATGAGATTTATAAAGATGACTGCCTGAAGAGAACATGTAAATTTCCACAGTCATTGATGATATGGGGCTGCATGTCAGGTAAAGGCACTGTGGAGATGGCTGTCATTACATCATCAATAAATGCACAAGTTTACGTTGATATTTTGGACACTTTTCTTATCCCATCAATTGAAAGGATGTTTGGGGATGATGAAATCATTTTTCAAGATGACAATGCATCTTGCCATAGAGCAAAAACTGTGAAAACATTCCTTGCAAAAAGACACATAGGGTCAATGTCATGGCCTGCAAATAGTCCGGATCTTAAAACAATTGAAAGTCTTTGGTGGAAGTTGAAGAAAATGGTCCATGACAAGGCTCCAACCTGCAAAGCTGATCTGGCAACAGCAATCAGAGAAAGTTGGAGCCAGATTGATGAAGAGTACTGTTTGTCACTCATTAAGTCCATGCCTCAGAGACTGCAAGCTGTTATAAAAGCCAGAGGTGGTGCAACAAAATACTAGTGATGTGTTAGAGCGTTCTTTTGTTTTTCATGATTCCATAATTTTTTCCTCAGAATTTTTTTCCCTCTGCTTGGTCTAAAAAAGTAACCGTTACTGACTGCCACAATTTTTTTTCCTGATTTCTTATAGTGTTTCTTAAAGCCAGAAAGTTGCCATTTGAAATGACTTTAGTTTTGTGTCATGTCTGTGATCTGCTTTTTTTTTCTACAAAATTAAACAACTGAATGAACATCCTCCGAGGCCGGGGTTTCCATAATTTTTGCCAGGGGTTGTAGAACGCCGTGGGGTGCAGCACCTTTTAATGCGGGCATCCATCCTCTGTAGAAATGCCCACACATGACTGAATGTATGGATAATACTGCTATGTGATTGACCGATTAACTATTTGTGTTAACAAGCAATTGAACAGGTGTATCTAATTAAGTGGTTGGTGAGTGTGTACTCGCACATACATACATACATGAACACCTGGATATATATATATATACATCCTGGAAAACACCTCCCACCCTCTGAATGCCTCACTAACATCCTGTCAGAGCACTTCAGTCATAGACTGAGACCACTGAGGTGCACCACATGCCACAGGTCTTTCCTACCGGAGGCAATCAGACTGTATAACTCCTCCCCCTTCTGCAGGATGAATACATCAATTTATTCAACTCAATTTATTTCATTTATATAACACCAAAATCACAACAAAGCTGCCTCAAAGCCCTTCACACAAGTAAGGTCTAACCTTACCAACCCCTAGAGCAAGCACACAGGCGACAGTGGTAAGGAAAAACTCCCTCAAATGATTTGAGGAAGAAACCTCAAGTGGACCAAACTCAAAGGGGTGACCTTCTGCTTGGGCCATGCTACTGTTACAATTGACAATACAAATATACAGGAAATTGTGGGAGTCCATGCTGGTGTACAGGACAGGAGGCTTACAGAAGAAGATGCCCACTCAGATGGAGCTGCACCTCAGTACATAATAAACAGAGTAAATGGACTGCATTTATATAGTGCTTTTTCATCTGCATCAGATGCTCAAAGTGCTTTACAATAATGCCTCACATTCATCCCGATGTCAGGTGCTGCCAAGCATCTTGTTTGAATGGAAAATAAAATCAATTATTAGCTGCAGATATGAGATACCTGGTTGACATGACAATAACACTGCAACATTTCTGAGAGCTCAATATTTTTATGCTGTATGTGCCTTGCAGTTTTGTTTTTTTTTTTGGGGGGGGGGGGGGTAATTAAAAAAATAATGCATGCAATTTATTTAGATTAATTAATCGCAAGGCTTGTAATTAATTAGATTCATTTTTTAATCAGATGACAGCACTAATATTTATGCACATATCTGACAAAAAAATAGAATCACTGGGGAACTCACATTTTCCTTGTTGTAGTAGGTCAGGGTAAATTCTCTTTCTGATAGCACAAACTTCCTCTTTAGAAATTGTGTGTTCTCTTTCCCCTTTTTCCACAGCATTCCTTCATAGAAACCTGCAGTGAATCCAACACACACACTAAATTGCAGATGCTTCAATACACACGTTTATTGGGGGGGGGGGGGGGGGGGGGGGGGGAATTTACAGTAAAGTAAAAAATGTTGCAACGCGTTCACGCTCTGGTAGATTTCCATTTCCTGACTGTTGCAGCGATCTGTCATTGTGCAACAGGTTTTTCCTGCATGTGTATGAGGAACAACAACAAGTGTGCTGCTACACAAAGCAAAATGTCATGAATGTTATTAAGGTGAGCAAATAAATGTTGCTAGCAGGACATTTGAAGGAGAATTTTGCATTGGGAAATCGCTTACCTGTGGTATAAGAGACTGGAGGATACTTGGTTTCTCCAGTGAATTCCATTCTTTCATATTTGGCTCGAATCCACTGCTCTCGCAAGACACTGCGATACACAGGCAAACACAATGAAGTTACCAGACGAGCTGCATTTGATTCTACAACAACCAGTAATATCACAACAACACAATCAGTCACGTTTTAACAGAACAGCAACAGACCTTTCATTAATATTACACGTCTTCAGTTTCAGACAGACAGATTTCTTTTGGTCCACACCTTGAAAAATACTTACACACAGTCATTTTCCTTGGGACGATAGTAGTAAGGTGGAACAGCTTTCTCATACAGCGCTCGAGTACTGGTGTTGCCATTGGATTTCATGAACTTAAAAAAAACAACAACCCACAAACAACAACAATTCAAACTTTTAAAGATGCTGAAAGACTTAAAGCTACAGCATGTCAGATTTGTGGATGTTTATTTGCAGAAATGAAAAATACCATTCATAACCATCTGTTTATTACTGTATTGTACTGCCAAAGGTGCATCAACAAAGTACTGAGCGAAGGGTGTGAATACTTAAGTACGTGTGATTTCTTTTTTTTTTTTTTTTTATAAATTTCCCAAAATTTGTGGGGCCTCATTTTCATGTTGTCATTATGGGGTGTTGTGTGCAGAATTTTGAGGGGCAAAATGAAACATAAGAAATGTGGGAAAAGTGAAGCACTGTGAATACTTTCTGGATGCACTGTATCTACAAGGAGGCCTCAAGGAGGCCACCATGTTGCACCACCATGTTGCTACAACAGCCCAAAAGAGACAAACTTAACTCTATCGCATTTTGCAGTCCAGCTGATAGACTAAAGTAAAAAAGAGGAAACAGTGGTCGTTTCCCTATACAGCATCTACTGGTTGCTAGTTCAGGCTAATGACTTAGAGAATCCTCATTTTTGTGTAATGGAGGATAATATACACTCACTGACCACTTTATTTGGTACAACTGTTTAATTGCTTATTAACACAAATTGCTAATCAGCCAATCACATGGTGAAGACAACTTGCTGAAGTTCAAATCGAGCACCAGAGTGAGGAAGAAAGAGGATTTAAGTGATTTTGAACGTGGCATGGTTGTTGGTCCCAGATGGGCTGGTCTGAGTATTTCAGAAACTGTTGATCTACTGGGATTATCACACACAAACATCTCTAGGGTTTACAGAGAATGGTCCAAAAAACAGAAGGCATCCAGTGAGCGGACACTGTGTGGACGAAAATTCCTTGTTGATGTCAGAGGAGAACGGGCAGACTGGTTGAATGGGCAACTGTGTGATGCCATCATGTCAACATGGGCCAACATCTCTGAGGAATGTCTCCAACACCTTGCTGAATCTATGCCAGGAAGAATTAAGGCAGTTCTGAAGGCAAAAGAGGGTCCAACCTGGTATTAGTAAGGTGTACCTAATAAAGTGGCTGGTGAGTGTATATGGCTTATCACAAGAGAAGGCAAGAGAGTATGAATCCCCATTGCAAAAGAAGCAAAAATGTGAAAATATCATGATCAACTAGGGAATAATGTCATCTTCAACCTCACCACTAGATGACACTATAGTCCACACACTGTAGCTTTAACATAAAGTATGTGTTGCACTGACAGAGCAATTGTTATTTGCCACCAGTCCGTACCTCGACCAGTTCATCTTCCCAGAAGTCCAGTTTGATGGATTTGACTCGGCTGGACAGATTTCGGTGGATGCCAGAGCAGTTCAGACACACAAATATACCCAGTTTGTAGCATGCCCAGTCTGGATCTGAGGTGTGCAGAGGAGAAAGCAGTGAAACAACAGGGCCTATCTTGACATCGAGAGTATAGCTCATGGTCTAGAGAGCATGTCACATGTGCATGTTTCTTCAAATCCACATTGTTATTTACACAGCCTGTAATCTGAGCAGAAATAAAGAGGCAGGGTTACAAATCTGTTTTGGGTGCAACAGGACTTAAAGTAGACCTTCACTGAAATAAATGCAGTCAGATCTTTGGACCAAAAAATGACATATTTACACATAAGATCCTTCTGAATGTATAAATCTTCAAGCCCAGATCTGTCATTCAACGGAGAAATCTTCATTTAAAAATGACAAATTTACAGCTAACATTTAGCCCTCCGCAAAACTGTCCCTCTCATCATGGATGCTGCCGAGACGTCACAGAGAAGACCCTCTCCCAGCATGCATTGTGCACGCCAACTGTAATTTGTGGATTTACGTCAGGTTTCATCTGCACCTTTTTCTTGTCTTATGTCTTTTTCTTGGAAGGATCTACTTTTTTAAACTTCATATTGTCTTGGGATATGCTTGGTGAGTACACATTTCTTTTATTTGCGCTTGAAAATTATTTTGGGGGACTTTTCCATATGCCCGTTTGATTGAGTGGTGTTGCATTGAAAGTCTACTGTCTTTCGCCTCCGGTGTACCATCGCGGGCTACGGAGGCGAGACCCGCAAAGAATCCAAGTCATTAAAAAGATATAAAGCTCTCTCAGCGGCCACGGAGCTCTGCGGCTCCGATTACTGAGACGTGCGGCGCTGCGGATTTTGCCGCAAGTCTGTCCTTGCAAGCAACAGGTGTCACCGGCTGCTTCGCATTAAAACGGCGAGCGTAGTCTCTGGACTGGTGCCAAGGCTGCACCATTCAGTAGAAAGAGCCGTGTCTGCGGCTGCACAGCAGACACGGGGGTGTGAGTGGCCCGCGGCAGAATTTAACGAGCGCATGCACTCGTTAAGCGCAGCGGAGGCAGAGAGAGAGAGGTGTGGGGGAAGAACGTCGCCCGCTGTCGATGTCGCCGCTGATCTGAACATGTATCATGTATCAGAGCTGTATCTCACATTCATTGCAACTTACTTTTGGATGTTGAAACCAGGATGTGTATAACAGTAACATTACTAACAGATAAAATCAATTTCAATGCGAGATCGGACTGAAGGCGGGAGCGCGTCGTGTTGTCCCTGACGTCATGGAAATGATCCGGATGCACAAACTGTTTTCACAGAGGGCTAAATTTTAGCTGCAAATTTGTCATTTTTAAACGAAGATTTCTCCACTGAATTACAAATATGAGCTTACAGATTTACTTTACTGCATTCACAAGGGTCTTATAAATACATATCAGCTATTTCTTTCTGAAATCTGACCACATTTATTTCAATGCAGGTCTCCTTTAAACCAATCAGACGAGAATTTAAGAGCAGATAATTTTCATTAACATCTACATGAGATGAAGCCACTGAGTGCCTCCTTCCTGCAAGATCTCCTCTTCTCCCTCCATCCATCCATTACTTGTATTTATTATTTCACCATTTTATTACAAGGGTTCCTGCTTTTCAAAATATAGTTCTTACTGTTAAGGAGACATGCAGTGGTGACCTTGGCACCCATCAAGACCTGCTGCTCCCAGTTTCCATCATGTATGCATAAGATTTTTCTCTGTAACAATCCCAGGCACGTGCAGCAGGTGGCAGACATGTTTATGCTTAAAACCTTTATGACGTCTGGGCAACGTAAAGTGTGTTTTTTTTTCTAATTGATTAAGAGCATTAAAGTTAATCAAAGTCTAATCTGCTCGTCTTCGTTACACGTGCTCTTATTAAAGCTAAAATAAGAAAGTAAACAACTGGCGCATATTCCTTACCGGCTGCTCCGCAGTCTGCGCACTGATTGTTGCCAGGCTGTTGCACGAGCTCGAGCAACAGCTTAACGTTACGATTATTGTTTGCCATGTCTATATGAAGCAAAATCCTCTTCTCCTCCGATGATGAATCCTGCTGTCGATCGTGGTGGTCACATCATGACTCACGTGAATCAACCACGTGTGTACCCAGTTTGCTGTCAGTCTCAAAACCGGAACTTACGCCAGCATTTTTTTTTTTAAATCAAACACAAAAACGTTGCCAAATTCTATAGAACTGAAACAAAATGATGTTACAATTTATCTTATTGTCACTGTTGTTTGCTTGCATGAACCACACCTCCAACACGTCTGACAGGTAGAGAAGTATGGAGGCTCGTTTCTGCCAAAAAAGAAGGGTTCAACCAAGCGTTTTAACCAGCAGTCATCTGCTCTGGAAACAAGCACACTGGCGACCAAGCTGCCCAATAAATAATAATAATTATAATACAGGAAAAATACTGGCGAAAAAGTAAAGAATAATATGACCATATAAATTAATGGTAAAGAATATAGACTAATAAAAATATATAACATATACCCCCCCCCCCCCCCCCAAAAAAGGTAACATGGACCAAATAAAGTCCAAGAAGAAAAATTACATCTAGAAAGTATTTTCACAGCACTTCACTTCTTCCGTTTTACAGTAAATTATTGTTTTCCCTTCAAAATGCTACTCACAACACCCCATAATGACAACACGGAAATGTTTTTTATTTTTCAAAATTAACAAAAATAATAAACTAAGAAGTCACATGTGCATATGTATTCACACTTTTTGTTCAATACTTTGTTGATGCACCTTTGGCAACAATTACAGCCCCAGGTCTTCTTGAATATGATGCCACAAGATTGGTGCACTTATCTTAGTGCAGTTTTGCCCATTCCTCTTTGCAGCACCTTTCAACAACCTTTTGTCCCTTTATATAGCACCCCTTGGGCACACATTGCGGCGTTTTGGGATTACCTTTCACTGCTATGCAGATGATACTCAGTTATATATGCTGATAACTGTTGGTAATCTCTTTGTGTCCCTAGGGTGAATAAGAAGTCTGCGGGTAACAGAGCTTTCTCTTATCGTGCCCCTGTTCTGTGGAATGGTCTCCCTGCGTCAATAAAACAGTCAGATTCTATGGAGACTTTCAAGTCCAGACTTAAGACGCACTTATTTTCCCTTTCATATGGCTAGCATACTGGTACAGTTTTGTTTTACACTTTTTACTCTTTTAATTCATGTTATTAGTAATTGGAGCGGGCCGTGGCCTCAACTTTACCTAAATTCTGGGTCTTTTAGTGAAGCTTAGGGTTAGCGGCCGGCGATCACCTTAGTATTTCTTATGTTTTTCTTGTTGATTAATGCTGGCAAATTATACAGTATTTTTTGTCTTTCTGCTGCCTGATTCTGTTTTTTCTGTTTAAAGGTGTAGCTCCATCTAGAGATGGGAGTTGTGTTTGTGTTGGCGATCCTCCTGTCCTGTGCACCAACAGCAATTCTTGTATATTCGTCCATGAATTGTTTCTCTAATTTATGTTTGTAGCATGGCCCAAGCAGAGGGTCACCCCTTTGAGTCTGGTCTGCTTGAGGTTTCTTCCTCAGAGGGAGTTTTTCCTTACCACTGTTGCTCTGGGGGTTGGTAAGGTTAGACCTTACCTGTGTGAAGCACCTTGAGGCAACTCTGTTGTGATTTGGCGCTATATAAAGGAAAATAAATTGAAATTGATTTTCAAGCTCTGTCAGGTTAGATGGGGAGTGTCAGTGCACAGTCATTTTCAGATCTCTCCAGAGATGTTCAATCGGATCCAGGTTTGGGCTCTGGCTGGGCCACTCAAGGGCATTCAGAGTTGTCCTGAAGCCACTACTATGATATCTTGGCTGTGTGCTTAGGGTCATTGTCCTGCTGAAAGATGAACCACTGTCCCACTCTGAGGTCAAGAGCGCTTTGGAGCAGGTTTTTAGCCAGGATGTCTCTGTACATTGCTGTATTCATCTTTCCCTCAATCCTGACTAGTCTCCCACTTGCTGCTGTTGAAAATACCCCCACCCCTGCAGGGATGGTGCCTGGTTTCCTCCAAACATGACACCTGGCGTTTACACCATAGAGTTCAATCTTTGTCTTTCAGATCAGAAAATTTTGTTTCTCGTAGTCTGAGACCTTCAGGTGCCTTTTGACAAACTCCAGGTGGGCTGCCATGTGTCGTTTACTAAGGAGTGGCTTCCATCTGGACCCACTACCACACAGGCCTGATTGGTAGATTGCTGCAGAGATAGTTGTCCTTCTGGAAGGTTCTCCTCTCTCCAAGGAATGCTCGAGCTCTGACAGAGGACCATCGAATTCTTGGTCACCTCCCTGAGTAAGGCCCTTCTTCCCTGATCGCTGTTTAGATGGGCGGCCAGCTCTAGGAAGAGTCCTGGTGGATCTGACCTTCTTCCATTTATGGATGATGAAGGCCAGTGGTCATTGGGACCTTCAAAGCAGCAGAAACGTTTCTGTACCCTTCCTCAGATTTATACCTCAAGACAACCCTGTCTGAGGTCTACAGACAATTCCTTTGACTTCATGCTTGGTTTGTGCTGAGATGCACATCAATTGTGGGACCTTATATGTAGATAGGTGTGTGCCTTTCCAAATCATGCCCAATCAACTGAATTTACCCCAGGTGGACCCCAATTAAGCTGTAGTTTGAGGCGCAGCCATGAATATATCATAAAGCTGCAGCTCCCCCACCCCCACCAGCATACACTGAGCCACAATGAAGTGCCCGGAACAGTGTACAGGAGCATCTATGCCGCACATGGATTTAAAGTCCCCAAGTCCGATGAGAGACACCGCCAAAGGTAGTTAGAATGACAGGGGTAAAGTCCTGTGGGACTTCAATTTCCAGAAAGGCAAGCAGGTGCTCACCAACCAAATGGACATAGCAGTGGTTGTCAAGAAAAAGACTAAAGTTGTGAATAATGTGGCATTCGCAGCTGACAGCAACATCAGTAAGAATCACTAAAAAACTGAAAAGTACCCAGGGCTGAAGGCAACTAGTGATCCGAGTGGTAACAGGAGCATCGGGACTGACCAAACTGAAAGAGTGACTGCAGCAGATTCCAGACATAATATGGCATCAGATACGCCCAAATGAATGTTTTATCACGAGAGTTGTTTTGACACTGATCAGATGCCATACATCAGAGGTCTCTGTCCAGAAGAGTGGAGCCCTAAGAACAGCTACAGCGCAGATAAGAACCCTCACAGGCCTGTGGGACTGCTGCTGTGATTTTCCGGTCAGGCTGGGGTTTGAACTGAAGATCCTCTGGCGTGAAGCCCAACTCTTAACCACTAGACCATCACCTCACAAATCAAATCACATAGTCTTTCATTTATCAATGTATACATAGCTCAAATATATTTGCACCAAGGGTAATCTGATTTATTGCTCTTTGCAGAACTACAAAATGTTAATCCTAACAACTCACCATTCAAGGTAGTGCAATTTAATAAAAAACAAAACAAAAAAAATAACCATGATTGATACCTTGACAATTTTAGTTGTGATAAACCTTTATTTAGTCACAACAACAAAAATAGCAATTGTGAACATCTTTAGCATTGGGCAAAATACTATTTTGGGGTGGATGGGGTTAACTTGTGAATAAAGAAGATATTTATGACTAAAATCTTTGTTTCCAAAGATGTCTATTTTTTGTGAAGGTGAACAAATCAAAATTCATGAATGCATCAATAGTACTTTGTGTGATTAACAATATATATATTCAGCATTCACAATACAAATTCTATTTTACATGATGATCTTGCAAAGTATTAATGGCCCATACTGCTACTTGAAGAAAAACTTTGCAAAAAGTGATACATAATGCTATAAATTCTACTGTACAATGACCAAATAGACCACCACTTACACTGTACAATGCAAAAATAGTTTATAAAGACAATTCGTGCATTCTGTAGGAGCACCAGAAGTGTCAGAATACACACCCATGTGGGAGTGAGATTTAGTTGTGTGAAAAATATACAATGTAGATGGAATTAAGACAGACAACAATTAAGGTGACACTGATGAACAGTGTCTTTATGGTTCAAACAGTAAAAAATATGCCACAAATGTGTATGTTTATGTTTTTCAGTGAAAACCTATGGACTCAAAGTGGAGAAGGGAGAAAGAAAGAATTCAAGGCCTTTGAGCGGTCAAAAAGATGTCTCTGTTTTAAGGGAAGTCATCTGCCAAGTGCTGTAGGGTGGTCTTGTCAAGACCAAGGTGGACTGCATCAAGATAATGCAAGAACCTGGAGGAGGGAGGGGGGTGGTGCGGAGAGGAAAAACCAAAGACAGCTGAATTGTCGATGTAAAGGACTTCAGACAACATACTTTCTTGTTTAAACTACAAGACAGCCCCCCCCCCCCCCCCCCCCCTTAAAATACATCTGAAGAAAAGAGGTAAAAAAAAGTAATTTTTGTTCAGGGTATTGACATTTACATGTCAATACAGTTGCAACAACAGGTGGTGCCAAATACCTTGTTGGCTTAGCTGTTTATTGTCAGAAAAGCAAAGCCAATGCGGAGTAAGCCCTCTCTGTGTCTCCATCTCTCTCAGATCCTGTGTGCGTTAATTCTGTCCTTAAGTAGATCATTTTTTCACCAAAAGGTATCAATAGGAATACAATCAAGGTGCTGGACCAATAAGCAATACCGATAAGAGTAACAGCATTGTTAAGATTTTAATGATACTCATCTCTATGCACTCTGCTGGCACAAATTTCCACTACAGACCACAAATAATTACAGAAGTTACAATTCAACTATTGGCTACAGTGTGCAAAGCATGATGTCTCCATTCTCACCTTCGTTTAACTTTACCCTGCTCCTTAAACTGTTCAGATCTGCAGATGTTGCGGAGGGCTGGAAGATAGTCGAGTACAGCTGCTGGCTTGTTTCCAAGTGTACCAAACACTCCCCTGAAAATCAGACTCTCTGTCACTTCTCTCCTCTGCTGGATCAGCCTGGAGCAGATTTAACATCCATTAGCAACCCCTGACCTCAACTCTGGGACCAACATCATTCAATAATAAACCACACACTCTTTTGAGACTCACCGAGGGTGACACGGGCCGCCCTGAGTGAAGCTGCAGCCTTCAACATGAGGGGCCACAGGGAAGGCAAGGTCAGCGGCAGCGTTTTTTCCCAGCTCTCCCTCCAACTGTTGGGCTTTGTTCCAGGTCTCCATCAATGCCACTCTGCACTTGTGAAAGCTCAGAGCCTCCACAGTAGCCTGGATCTCCAGCATACGTTCACTCCTCACCCAGTTGTCACTGTCACAATCAATCCGCGACTCATCCGTCATTCCATCTTTCACCACCAAGCAACCTGGTAACATTTTTTTCTGTGCAACAGGAAAATAACAACCCAGCAGGGAAGAGTCCAGGTAGGACATGTTGTCCAGAAAGAAAGACATTGATTCTAGACACTGGGCGACTGGGAGACTCTGTTTCAGTTCCTCTGGGGTCAAGGACTTCCTCTTCGCACACTCAAAAACACATTTCTCTTTGACTTCTTCCTTTGCCCGAGGAGCCGCCAGTGGCTTATAGAGAGAGAGAAAGCCGTCTTCGGAGTCCGACCCAGAAAACAGTCCATGTTGATCGAGTACACAGTGTCGTCTCTTGCTCTTCCTCATTCGGTTGGACACTTTAATCGGACTCCCATCATCTGAGCTCTCAGCAGACTGTGCAGTGCGCAAAATCTCTACCTGTGATGACAGGGATTCGGACAGTGGACAGGTGGATGGAAGATCTGCTGGTTTGGCAGGATGGTCTGGTGATAGTGAGACACTGTACTTCGGTTTGTGGGTGAAATGTGTGAGGGGTAATGGTAGGAGCATCTCCATGTTGGCATAGAGCAGGTCCACTCCTCGCCGCCTGCTGTCTGTTAGAAGCTCCCAGCATGCCGCTTTCTCCAACAAACTGTGGTTCTGTTGACATACATACTTCCTTACTATTAGCATATTTCCCCAAAAAATCTGCTGTTCCAAATGGTCACTCAACTGCCAACAATCCAAAAACATTTGGAAGATACTTTTCCACCATCATATAGTTACACTGCAATTATGCATTCTGTCACATGATAATGATGCGTAGCGTACCCCCCAATATCTATGCAAATGCACCCACTATGCATGTCCTGCTGTTCACAGTGGAAAAATTAAAAATCAGAAGTTCACAGCTTGGTAATATAAATTTATACATCAACTATTCACTAACCCATTGGGGAATTTAGAGTGTTTTACCCTGAGCAAGTCCCAGATGTGCGCCTCAGCTTCAGTGTTCAGGAGGCCCAGCATGCTCTCTGTGCAGCCGGTGTCACATGCTGGCAGAGTGGTCGGCACGGTTACGTCACACACAGTTGTGTTGGCTGCCTCTTCACAAAAAAACAAACAAACAAAAAAACAAAACAAAACCCATGAGGCAAAGAACTAAACTCACATCCACCTACCCTTCGCACCCCAATTAGCTGATCTTCTTACCATTTGTGTTGGTGTACGACTGTGGCCTAGTTATGCGGTGGCCCCCTGCACTGCGAGCCCAGAACTGCAGTTGTAGTAAAGTCCGCCTGATGTCACAGCTGTTGAGAGCGAGCAAAGAGCTGATGTCCTTTGGGTCTGTCCTCATGTCCTCAGCCAGGCACAACAGCTGAAGGTAGCTGCTGATGTCACACTGTGGCAGAGATGAAGAACTCACTGGTCACCCTTATTTTCCACAATAAACTCTAACCAATCTATTGACTCGTTTCCGGACAAACCACGTTAAATAAGCCGTTTTAAGACATACATCATGCAGATATTACACTTACCAATGAAGGTGTTTTGAAATGGATTTCTTCAAAGATGCCGTCAAACACGGTGCTGAAAGCAGCATCTAAAAGAATGTTATCAGATCGTATTTTAGCACAAATTCCAAGTACACAGCAGAAAGCCGTACGATCATCACTTGTTAAATCAGATAGTGTCGCTGACCGCTGGTAGTGAGGATGACTGGCCTCTTTGTGGTGGTCATGAATGTCTTGATAGCAGCCAGGAAGCCGGCGTCATCGTCAAAAATAACATCCACCTCTTCAAACAGGATAAGCGAGGTGGCTGTCTTCTTGCTCTGTTCTTCATCATTCTCCTTAAGTGTTGTGGATTTTGGTGATGTGGCATTAGAAGCACCAGAGTTTGCTTTTATGGACTTCTTGGGAATAACTATGTGAGGAAAAGTTGGGGGGGGGGGGGGTATTTACACCTCAAACTGTTTTAATCACACAGTCCTAATAACCACATCAGGCTATATTAATATGGCATATGCACTGAGTTATCAAACGATTTGTTCTTTGTCTGTTTAATTACTTTTACCTGTTTGTTCAGTCTTATTGTCAGGTGGCTCCTTATTCGTGGGTCGACCAGTTTTAAAGAAAGTGGCTAAGGACGTGGGGGTCAGGTTTCCTCTTTTTGTGCTCCTTGGTGATTTTGCTTGTTTTACGGGAGAAGAAACAACTTGACGGGGTAACTTTGTCTTCCCTGGAAGATGAAACAGTCGATTACTTTCTAACAATTTTGTCAACTCGTGAAATTCATCACAAGTCCAAACACACGGTAATATCTGGATGAACTGTTTTCTCATAGGCCAGTGAGTTACGGTAAATGCTGATGTCAGCACATCTGTACATACGAGGAGACGATCCCGGTCGCACTGCACCAACACTGCTGCAAGTTCCTTGGCTGTTGAAATAAGTGGGTTTGTGGACATTGACACCCTGACTGTCCACTTGGTGGGACTGAGTAGCTTCCTTCAGCTGGGACAGAATGAGACGACCACTGCGCTGAGAGGAGGCGTTCACTTCAAATACCTTTGCAGATGAGAGAGAAGGTTAATTCCTTCACAATCGTAACAGACGCGACGCTCGTGCAGCACTTTACTTGTGCTCTGCTGTGAACGGGTGCTGTGGTACGTTTATACCTTGAAGCCAAGCTCCTGGGCACAAGCGTAGACTGCAGCAGTCTTTCCTACGCCTGTGGGTCCTGTGATGAGCAGAGTATTACACAGAGTGTCCTTATCATCCCGAGAGACCTCTTCTTCACACTCCCAGTCAGAATCTAGACATGAAAGAGCCATCATGCAGTAAAAATAAAAAGGCACAAAACAGAATTGTACCAACTATAAATGTATCATAAAAGTCCTGGTTCTGTTTTCCCACCATTATTGCCTTCCTCTTGTTTGTTGACTTTCTGCTTTTTCTTCTCTTCTTGGTCTACACAGAGTTTCCACTCCTTTAGCCAACTGTTAAAAGAAATAAAAATATGTTCCAGATTCAAGACAATCATACAACAGTCTTGGATGTGCCCAAGTTCAGGATTGTGCTAATGTGGGTTATAAAGTCAAGAAAGATGACAGGTTTTTTTTTTCTTCTTCTTCTTTACTTGTACAGCTTCTTGACGGCGGTGGCATTGCCGATAATTTCAGTGGAGTGGTGTGGTCGATACTTGTCCGTCCACAGCACATCTTCCGTCATCACATCTGACGAAAAACAATCACAAAATAAAAGTAAAAACAACTGGTGCTTCTTTCCTTTTTAGAACATTAAGGCAATGACACATGCAATAAAATGAAATGCATGTCCTAACAGCAAAACCCAACATGAAGTTTATACCAAACAGAAACATTTAACATTCTCATTAATAAAACTGACCATGTTCAAACAGACAGTTGGTGGCTTACACAAAAAAAAACTAACAGTATGAAAGTGACCCATTTATAACCACATTTGGTAACTTTTTGTAAATTTAAAGATGCTGCTGGAAAAGAAGCAATAGCAATAATAATCTTTGTCCTCTTAATAAGTGGATGAAATTAATTTGGCATCAGTTTTTGAGCTAATCGGCTTGATTATCTGTGGAGCGTTAAGTGTTACAACACCAGTGAGCAAGAATTTACTGCATTTGCGCTGCATTAGACAATATGAGTCTCAGGTGTTTTAATGTACTGAGCGTATGTTACGTTACTGAAGCTTGTTAGGATTCTGAAATTCTCTACTGCACACTGGATCAGATCATGAAACAACAAAGTCTCTGTAGTCGACATCTTCTCATCTTTAAAATGGAACGCTTACTTATTAAGTTTAATTGAAAAGTACTGTTTGGAGTATTTGGAGTACAAGTCACATCTGCCCCAAAAAAAACAAAACAAAAAAAATGCATCGCAAACATGGAGTGGGGAGGGGCGACTGTATGCAAGTCGCACCTTTATTCCCAGATGTGCACCCCACAGTCTGTGTTGGTGCTTAACATAAAGATGTTAAATTCTGAAAATAAGCAAGATTGACAAATAAATCTGTGTTGGACAACATACTAGATGTTATTTGACGCAGTCTGGACAAAAAAAAAAAAAAATATCAGATGTAAACTAATTGCTGGCTATTTGATTTTGTTATCAGCTCTTTAATTTTGGATTTTTGTGTACTGTTGTGCTGTATTTTTCTTATTGGCATTTATTCTTTTATTGTTGGAGTTAATTTTGTTTAGTCACCCTCTCTACTTTTAAGTTTGGGCTTAAAACTTTCCTTTTTGCTAAAGCTTATAGTTAGGGCTGGATCAGGTGACCCTGAACCATTCCTTACTTATGCTGCTATAGACTTAGACTGCTGGGGGGTTCCCATGATGCACTGAGTGTTTCTTTCTCTATTGCTCTGTATGCACCACTCTGCATTTAATCATTAGTGAGTGATCTCTGCTCTCTTCCACGGCATGTCTTTTTCCTGATTCTCTCCCCTCAGCCCCAACCAGTCCCAGCAGAAGACTGCCCCTCCCTGAGCCTGGTTCTGCTGGAGGTTTCTTCCTGTTAAAAAGGAGTTTTTCCTTCCCACTGTCGCCAAGTGCTTGCTCACAGGGGGTCGTTTTGACCGTTGGGTTTTTTCTGTAATTATTGTATGGCTTTTGCCTTGCAATATAAAGTGCCTTGGGGCAACTGTTTGTTGTGATTTGGCACTATATAAATAAAATTGATTTGATTTGGTGCTTTGATTTCTGGGAATGCCATACATAGTTAATGATGATGATGATAATAACAACAAACATGTCATTTTTTTTTTCATTATATAAGTTGCAGGACCTCCAAAACTAAACCTGTAACTTAAACTCCAGAAAATACAATAAGTGTGGATGTGGACGGTGTTCTCTGTCCCACTACACTGCAAGCTCAGAACTATTTACTTAAGGATCAAACAGATACCTGATTTTTACAGAAATCAACCACATGAACATATTCAGCAAATGCACACAAACCGGTTCTTACCATCAAAGCTTTGAGGATATTTTACAAAAGCTGTAATGCCAGTTTAGCAAGGCTCCATTTCCTATGTGTTTTTTTCTTTAAAGGCACTTGTACAATAAGAACACTGCTGTTGTACATTTGAGAAAAAGTGCCTCAGATAAGCAGAAGGTGCAGTCAAAGAATGCATGTCCCTGATGGGCAAATAACTCATTACCTGGTTATAACCCTTGTTACTTTTTCATTGAATGCAAGTTTCTGCTAACAGTAAAACACACAATCCATCTGGGCTACTCACCTTGTTTCTCAGTATCACCACCCAAGACCGCATCATCCAAGATGACCACAGAGTCATCTTCACAAGATACAGGAGTAGCCTGAAGTACAATCTCAGCGCTCTCTTTCACCTTGTCCTCTTCAAGTCTCCGGGATCGTCTCGTGCGGCCTCCTCTTCTTTTGGAGTCTACCTCTAATGTGGCAAGATTTTCCTCGGAATAATCGGACCTCTGTTTCTTAGACAACTTCACTGATGTTTCTTCTCCCATCCTCTTCCTCTTCCCTCTGGCTGGTTCTGCAGACACTTGCGTTTTTGTGTCTTTGGTCACAGCCTCTGGTTCAAAGACACATACAGGTGATAGTTGAGAGTTTTTGCCAAAGATAAATAAATCCCCAGTCCTCTAACTCTTCCTGGGGGGGGGATCTCCAGGCATCCCCAACACAACTGGGAGATATACTGCCTCCAGTATGTCCTGGGTCTTCCTTAGGGCCTCCTCACATTTTGGACATATCTCACCAGATGCCCGAATAATTTGAGCTGGCTCCTTTCGATGCAAAAGAGTAGCAGCTCCACTCAGAGTCCCTCCCAGATATTCGGGTTTCTCAGCCTGTCCCTGACTGTAAGCCTGGATACCCAATGGAGAAACCTCATTTACACTGCTGGTATCCATGGCCTTGTTTTGTTGGTCAGTACCTAAAGCTCATGACCATAGGTGAGTATAGAAGCATAAATTGACTACTAAATTGTGAGCCTCACGTTCTGACTCAGCTCTTTGTTAAGGATGGCCCAGTACAGCATCCCCAGGACCTCAGATGTATCCCTAATCCTCTGTCAATATCACGCTCCATCATAACCCCCGCTCTTGAACAAAATCCCGAGAGACTTGAACTCCTCAACTTGGGGCAATAACTCTCCCCTGACCCAGAAGAGTTAGTTTCCCTCCGGCAGATCCCGAGCAGCCGGGAAACCAGGCCGACTGGGTGACTGTGAGGAGGAAGCGTAGCCCTAAACAGAAGCCCCATGTACACTGCCAACCCATTTACATTTCTAACCATTTTTCCCCACTCGGCGACACACCCGCCGAGGATCAAACTCTGGTTATTGGCGACTCTGTTTTGAGAAATGTGAAGTTAGCGACACCAGCAACCATAGTCAATTGTCTTCCGGGGCCAGAGCAGGCGACATTGAAGGAAATTTGAAACTGCTGGCTAAGACTAAACGTAAATTTGGTAAGATTGTAATTCACGTCGGCAGTAATGACACCCGGTTACGCCAATCGGAGGTCACTAAAATTAACATTGAATCGGTGTGTAACTTTGCAAAAACAATGTCGGACTCTGTAGTTTTCTCTGGGCCCCTCCCCAATCGGACCGGGAGTGACATGTTTAGCCGCATGTTCTCCCTGAATTGCTGGCTGTCTGAGTGGTGTCCAAAAAATGAGGTGGGCTTCATAGATAATTGGCAAAGCTTCTGGGGAAAACCTGGTCTTGTCAGGAGAGACGGCATCCATCCCACTTTGGATGGAGCAGCTCTCATTTCTAGAAATCTGGCCAATTTTCTTAAATCCTCCAAACCGTGACTATCCAGGGTTGGGACCAGGAAGCAGAGTTGTAGTCTTACACACCTCTATGCAACTTCTCTCCCCCTGCCATCCCCTCATTACCCCATCCCCGTAGAGACGGTGCCTGCTCCCAGACCACCAATAACCAGCAAAAATCAATTTAAGCATAAAAATTCAAAAAGAAAAATAATATAGCACCTTCAACTGCACCACAGACTAAAACAGTTAAATGTGGTCTATTAAACATTAGGTCTCTCTCTTCTAAGTCCCTGTTAGTAAATGATATAATAATTGATCAACATATTGATTTATTCTGCCTTACAGAAACCTGGTTACAGCAGGATGAATATGTTAGTTTAAATGAGTCAACACCCCGAGTCACACTAACTGCCAGAACACTCGTGGAGGATTAGCAGCAATCTTCCATTCCATCTTATTAATTAATCCAAAACCCAGACAGAGCTTTAATTCATTTGAAAGCTTGACTCTTAGTCTTGTCCATCCAAATTGGAAGTCCCAAAAAACAGTTTTATTTGTTATTATCTATCGTCCACCTGGTCGTTACTGTGAGTTTCTCTGTGAATTTTCAGACCTTTTGCCTGACTTAGTGCTTAGCTCAGATAAGATAATTATAGTGGGCGATTTTAACATCCACACAGATGCTGAGAATGACAGCCTCAACACTGCATTTAATCTATTATTAGACTCAATTGGCTTTGCTCAAAATGTAGAGTCCACCCACCACTTTAATCATATCTTAGATTTTGTTCTGACTTATGGTATGGAAATTGAAGACTTAACAGTATTCCCTGAAAACTCCCTTCTGTCTGATCATTTCTTAATAACATTTACATTTACTCTGATGGACTACCCAGCAGTGGGGAACAAGTTTCATTACACTAGAAGTCTTTCAGAAAGCGCTGTAACTAGGTTTAAGGATATGATTCCTTCTTTATGTTCTCTAATGCCATATACCAACACAGTGCAGAGTAGCTACCTAAACTCTGTGAGTGAGATAGAGTATCTCGTCAATAGTCTTACATCCTCATTGAAGACAACTTTGGATGCTGTAGCTCCTCTGAAAAAGAGAGCCTTAAATCAGAAGTGCCTGACTCCGTGGTATAACTCACAAACTCGCAGCTTAAAGCAGATATCCCCTAAGTTGGAGAGGAAATGGCGTCTCACTAATTTAGAAGATCTTCACTTAGCCTGGAAAAAGACTTTGTTGCTCTATAAAAAAGCCCTCCGTAAAGCTAGGACATCTTACTACTCATCACTAATTGAAGAAAATAAGAACAACCCCAGGTTTCTTTTCAGCACTGTAGCCAGGCTGACAAAGAGTCAGAGCTCTATTGAGCCGAGTATTCCTTTAACTTTAACTAGTAATGACTTCATGACTTTCTTTGCTAATAAAATTTTTAACTATTAGAGAAAAAATTACTCATAACCATCCCAAAGACATATCGTTATCTTTGGCTGCTTTGAGTGATGCTGGTATTTGGTTAGACTTTCTCTCCGATTGTTCTGTCTGAGTTATTTTCATTAGTTACTTCCTCCAAACCATTAACATGTCTATTAGACCCCATTCCTACCAGGCTACTCAAGGAAGCCCTACCATTAATTAATGCTTCGATCTTAAATATGATCAATCTATCTTTATTAGTTGGCTATGTACCACAGGCTTTTAAGGTGGCGGTAATTAAACCATTACTTAAAAAGCCATCACTTGACCCAGCTATCTTAGCTAATTATAGGCCAATCTCCAACCTTCCTTTTCTCTCAAAAATTCTTGAAAGGGTAGTTGTAAAACAGCTAACTGATCATCTGCAGAGGAATGGTCTATTTGAAGAGTTTCAGTCAGGTTTTAGAATTCATCATAGTACAGAAACAGCATTTGTGAAGGTTACAAATGACCTTCTTATGGCCTCAGACAGTGGACTCATCTCTGTGCTTGTTGTTAGACCTCAGTGCTGCTTTTGATACTGTTGACCATAACATTTTATTACAGAGATTAGAGCATGCCATACGTATTGAAGGCACTGCGCTGCGGTGGTTTGAATCATATTTATCTAATAGATTACAATTTGTTCATGTAAATGGGGAATCTTCTTCACAGACTAAGGTTAATTATGGAGTTCCACAAGGTTCTGTGCTAGGACCAATTTTATTCACTTTATACATGTTTCCCTTAAGCAGTATTATTAGACAGCATTGCTTAAATTTTCATTGTTACGCAGATGATACCCAGCTTTATCTATCCATGAAGCCAGAGGACACACACCAATTAGCTAAACTGCAGGATTGTCTTACAGACATAAAGACATGGATGACCTCTAATTTCCTGCTTTTAAACGCAGATAAAACTGAAGTTATTGTACTTGGCCCCACAAATCTTAGAAACATGGTGTCTAACTAGATCCTTACTCTGGATGGCATTACCCTGACCTCTAGTAATACTGTGAGAAATCTTGGAGTCATTTTTGATCAGGATATGTCATTCAATGCGCATATTAAACAAATATGTAGGACTGCTTTTTTGCATTTATGCAATATCTCTAAAATTAGAAAGGTCTTGTCTCAGAGTGATGCTGAAAAACTAATTCATGCATTTATTTCCTCTAGGCTGGACTATTGTAATTCATTATTATCAGGTTGTCCTAAAAGTTCCCTGAAAAGCCTTCAGTTAATTTCAAAATGCTGCAGCTAAGAGTACTGACAGGGACTAAAAGGAGAGAGCATATCTCACCCATATTGGCCTCTCTTCATTGGCTTCCTGTTAATTCTAGAATAGAATTTAAAATGATTCTTCTTACTTATAAGGTTTTGAATAATCAGGTCCCATCTTATCTTAGGGACCTCATAGTACCATATCACCCCAATAGAGCACTTTGCTCTCAGACTGCAGGCTTACTTGTAGTTCCTAGGGTTTGTAAGAGTAGAATGGGAGGCAGAGCCTTCAGCTTTCAGGCTCCTCTCCTGTGGAACCAGCTCCCAATTCAGATCAGGGAGACAGACACCCTCTCTACTTTTAAGATTAGGCTTAAAACTTTCCTTTTTGCTAAAGCTTATAGTTAGGGCTGGATCAGGTGACCCTGAACCATCCCTTAGTTATGCTGCTATACACTTAGACTGCTGGGGGGTTCCCATGATGTACTGAGTGTTTCTTTCTCTTTTTGCTCTGTATGCACCACTCTGCATTTAATCATTAGTGATTGATCTCTGCTCCCATCCACAGCATGTCTTTTTCCTGGTTCTCTCCCTCAGCCCCAACCAGTCCCAGCAGAAGACTGCCCCTCCTTGAGCCTGGTTCTGCTGGAGGTTTCTTCGTGTTAAGAGGGAGTTTTTCCTTCCAACTGTCGCCAAGTGCTTGCTCACAGGGGGTCGTTTCGACCGTTGGGGTTTTTCCGTAATTATTGTATGGCCTTGCCTCACAATATAAAGCGCCTTGGGGCAACTGTTTGTTGTGATTTGGCGCTATATAAATAAAATTGATTTGATTTGATTTGAAGAGACAATCCACCCTTTTCCAGGAGAGGACCTTGGGCTCAGATTTTGGAGACGCCTGAACTCATTCCAGTCACTTCACACTCTACCCCAAACCTGCCCAGTGCATCTGTGTGAAGATCTATACTCGCCACAACACATATGGGATGGAGTTCATATACAGGTGATCCAGCACAGACACATTGTGGTCTCTGAATCTAAATTGCTACAAGATTTTCACAATGATCTTGTTTGGACTTTGCACTACATTTACATCCAGGTCCATAAATGGTTGGGGAGCGACACTGCCTACTCCAGACAGACTTACCATACTGTGACAAATTGTTCGTATTTCTGAATGGTCGCTGTAAATGAAGTCATGTTCAGTGGCTTGAAAATATTCATGCATCCATCCCCTAATGTGTCTCAAGAAAAATAGCTCCACAAAAAGATTTGTATGAACAATCTTCTGTATATTTAGTTTCCCCAATTACATAAAATGCAGGGACTGATAGATTTACCAGAACTCCTAAAATGCTAATGTGATATTTTTGGGCAGTTATGTGGCCGAGTGGTTGCCATCCAAGAGCTAACAGTGTGGTGGATCCGGTGGCACTGGTGCATTCTCCCAAACCTGATTTTCTAGTTTGACTTAACTTGTCCACAAATGAACAGAAGTGAGGTACACATTTGACAGTGTGCAGTTTTTATCTCATCCCCCTGGTGGTGGTTTGTGGAAGTAACAGCACTGTTGATTTTTAGTGGTGGGCACAGTTCCACTAATCCGCTAACCACCAATTATCGAAGCTAACATTTTCATTAGCGGATTAGCTTTCCAGATAACTTAGAAAACCATCAGCGGACCAATTAGCTTCCGATAAATTTAGTTCCAATAACTTTTAAACCACTAACACATTTTTGCGGGCATAGTGAATAAAGGTTAACAGTTAAAAACTTTTGTAAAGTCTGAATTCAAAGATTTTAGTGCCTGTCTGTTACGTTTTGTAGCAGACACAGCCATGAATAGTAGAACTCCAACCTCTGCAGGCAGAGGACAACTGACTATCAGAGAGAAAGAAAGAGGGAGGGAAGAAAAAAAAGATAATTTCTCTTCACACCATACAGACCTGCCATTCATTTCACTGGAGTCTTGCACAGGCAGACAGTTTTGACTTATGGTTATAATTTTAAACAAACTAAGTTATTGAAATTAACACATTTCAGTAACTGTGTTATACCGACCACCCAACCATGATGTCAGGAAACTAATGTACCCATAATGCAATGTGACGTGTGTCTAAACGCTAAAACCTGCAAAATTAGTGCATTACGTTAAAACTAAATCATACAGCTGATATTTTCACTTTGTAAAATGACAGACGTGATGTTAATTTCAATAACTTGTCCGGAAATAGTTTGTTTAAAATTATAACCATAAGTCAAAACCGTCTGCCTGTGCAAGACTCCAGTGAAACAACCGGCAGGTCTGTAAGGTGTGAAGAGAAATTATCGCCACCCCCCCCCCCAATCACCAGGTCTCTTTTGCTGAAAGAAGGCCGATCTGAGACAGAAGAGTTGACTCTTTGTTGTGTCAGTAGCTGCAATGTACTGAAGTCAATACTGAAAGCTATCGGTTTAGCTTTTATCTGTAACATCCACAAAATTTTTAAGTGACATATCGGCTTAGCTTTATAAAAGCAAACTTTTCAGTTAGCGGATTAACAGTTATCAAAGCTAACTTTTTGGTTAGTTGTGCCCACCACTGTTGATTTTTAATAAAACACATTTACTTTAGTCAGTGAACAAGTGTAGCATCTCCCTGTCCAGCAGACCTGAGGTTGTGCAAAGCTGCAGATGGTCACTGCGTCTCTTCTGAAGGCGAGTGAAGAACAACTGAACAGGGAAGGAAGTGTTAGATGCACCGATTTCCTCCATGAGAAGAAGACGAAGACTTTCAGAAAATTCAGACCTCCAACCAGAACCCTGACAAAGGAGAGAGCAGCATTATTAAATAAATTTAAAAACATTTATGCTGGAAATATATCAAGGAATAATGCCCTCATCCTGCCCTGTTTAGAGAAAATTTTGAAGCAAAAAATAAATGCAAACACAAAAAAGGAGAGAAAAACAAGGTAAATGGATTTAACTCCGACATACTCTTTGGCAAAATGTTCTACAGGCTGGTTTTGTCTTCAAGGCAAAGCCACCACTCAGAGATGGAAGTGGACTAAATGTTTGACACCAAGTCTCTCTCAGATGATGCAGCAAAGAAGACCCAGGCCATGGTAATCCCCAGAGAGGGCAATCTATTAATGCAGAGCAAACAGGTTTTACTGGGCCAGTTGCCCTCTTTTATCAATATATACTACACATTAGCATTGTACAGAAATTAACTTTCTTGAAGGTATCAGATTATGACATCGGCTAACCTACCAGTTGTTGGCTGCTTTATGTGTGTAACAGTTTGAAAGGTTGAACAGGACAGAGAATAGGCCTCTTTAGTGGCAGCAGTCTTGGCTATCTGCTTCTTGAAGGACTCAGGCAGGCCGCTTTTCAAAAACTCCCTACGTGCCCTGAGCTCTTCATTGACCTGGAGGTTTTCAGAGGCCTCGTTGGCAGTTTCATCAAAGATGGACACTATGGCTGAGGCCTTACGGGAAGTCTTATCTTGGACCAGTGGGGCCACTTTGGAGCATGTTACAGAAAGAGCAGAGTTCAACTTGATTTTGCACATGACAAAAACACAATACAAACTGACAACTTATATTTGGGGAAAAAAAAACTACCTGGGAGAGCCTTTGTGTTTTTGCCCAAAACTTCATTTAGACTCCGTAAAGCCTTCTGGGACTGACTCTTTCCTGGACCCGCAGAAGCAGAGGGAGACTCATCTTCTTCCATGCAGATAACTGAATCCTGTCAACCACAAGCACACATAAGAATTTAAAAGCAAACAAAAAAATTAACAAAACGCGTGCTTGGTTCGGTTCTTTGCATTTTTTTTCCTTCTTGTAATCACAAAAGCATTTTTGTGTCTTTCCACTGTACAAAAGAAAGAAAAATTGAGAGTGACTGGCAACAAGAAAAGTATGTGGCAGAATAAAAAAAAGTTATACAACTACAATAATAATCTGATGACTGGAAGGGATGCATGACTGGTTCCAAAACAGAAGGTTCTCAGTTAAAGACCACCTGTGCATGTTCCTCATGTACATCCGGAGCTGTTTAAGGAGAAATGTATATGTATATTTTAAAATATATAATTATACATTGTTCTTCTCAGGATACGTTTAAAGATATCTCAAATCTTGCCAGACTGAACTCTTACCTGCCACTGTTAACCTTTTCGTTTTGTTTTTTTATTTCAACATAAATATGTGGCTGCTCTGATTCTGGTTCTATTTTTATTTAAACTACTTTTTAGAATTTATGTTGGCTGATTTTGCACATTACTTTTGTTTTTGATCTTTTTCTGTTTTCCACCATCTTGGTATGCCTTTTTTCTACTTATATATATATATATATATATATATATATATATATATATATATATATATATATATATATATATATATATATTTAAAATGGAGAACTGTTCCCCCCCCCCACATAATGTTGTCAAATTGTTATTCTCTCTAAAAAAATTATTTCAAATCTGAATGAGTTCCAAAAGCATAACTACTAATTCCCAAAATATTTACAGCTGGTTTCTGTGATGTAGATGTTAATTCTACAGTCTTTTATAGCAGTTAATTCTTTTGCTGGACTGATGAAAATGTGGCTACGAAGTCTCAATAATAACAATAACAATCAATCTCCAACATATTCTGTTCCGAGGGTTTAATACACTTACTGAATTTTATTATTTATTGAAAAACTGTGTGCATGTTGAAATGTTTATCTCGTTTTTCTTTTCACCTTACCTCATCTTCACAGTAACTCTTCCTGACAGAGGCCTCAGTCCGTAACGAGTGCCTTCGGGTGCTCTTCACCTCAACAGCAGCCCTTTTACTCTTTTGAACTGCTTTGGCTTTCTCCACCAGTTTCTTTGCCTGGTTCCTTTTCTTAGAGTTATCTGAAAGCTTTGCCTCCTGAAAAAAACAAAAAGTGTAGTGTGTGTGTGTATATATATATATATATATATATATATATTTTTTTTTTTTACAACAGTAATACGAGTATATCATCTTTAGTCTATAATTCTTGCAGTTTTCCTGGAGTAAAATGTCATCCGAGCTACCGAACACTTACTTTGGAGGCAGAAAGTGTGTCCACATTACTTCCATGGGCAGATTTGGAAACAGAAACATTTCGATGGACTCTACTGAATTTAATCCTGGTGAAAATGAGAACAATAATGATAACATAATCCAAATATAAAAGAATAATAATAATTAAAAATGCCCGTAAGCACAAAGGTACACGTGTGTTACCTGATTGGACTTTGTTTTGTGTCTGGAGGGCACACGATCTCTGCAGAAAACACCCCATGTTTGGACTTTCTTGTTTTTGGAGTGGACATCTTCACAGGTGTGTCTAGTTGTAACACACCCTTCTTTGAGCCACACTGTCTTCCGGCCTCTGGGACATTATCTTCTGTTGTAGGCCCAGATACTTGTTTGACGCCGGCCACTCTTCTAGACCGCCTCACAGCTGGAGTGGGTGGAGTCGATGTGACAGGAAGGTCATCCATCTTATCGTCAATCACAACAACTGCTTCGACAGTTTCTTCCACAGCATCATCTGAAGCTGTGACTTTTTCCTTTTCTACTGACACCTTCTTTTTGCCTTTTCCTGCTAGCTTCTTTTTAGCTACTGCCTTTTCTTGAACAGCAGCACATTCTTGTTCATTGGCGAGTGGAATAACGTCCTGTTCTGCATCATCCACTGTCTTCTCTCCGCGTTGTTTCTGTTTGGTCTGGCTCTTACTGGGCTTGCCTTTGGATCCATCTAAGGTAGGCTGTTTGAAAGCTGCTATGAACTGCTTCCTCTCAGCTTCGCTGCACTTAGGTGTGGATTCACTCTCAAGCACGGCAAGCTCAAGATCTTCCTCCTCAAGAACCACATTTGATTTCCGTTTGACAGTCAGAGAGGAAGAAGGATGTTGGTGTCCTCTCTCTCTGTGAGGAGACGATTCCAACTCTGGAAGGGATTTAGTTGCTTTTTTCATGGTGAAGATGGAAGCAATCTTTCCTACGGTTGTACCAGCTTCCTGTTTGGGAGAGACGTGGACATCAGCCTTGATGGTAAGGGTTCTTGGAGACGCTTGCAGAGAATCTAAGTTTTCATCATCTTTAGAGACGTTCAACTGATTAGTTTCCATCTCTTCAACCTCTCCTATCTCTTTTGATTCATCTCCTTGGCCACATTCCGCTTCACCATGATCCTGACTTTGGCTCCGCACAAAATCCTCAAACGAGATGGTTACAGTGCTGCTGTTTAACTCAGAGGCTTCATCAATGCTGACCTCCATATCGTCATCACACAAGGACTTGTCTGCCTCTTTGGCCTCTGGATCTGAACGTTTTGTCTCTTTCTGTTGCTTCTTGCGAGGATTTCGTGGAGCTACTTTTGTCAGTTTTGCTTTACATTTGGAAGGCAGATCTGGAGATGCCTCATTGCTGTTCACTTCTGGTGTAAGTCTGAGATGGCTCCCAGGCCTAGAACAAATTTCATCACGTTTTTCTGTATGCTCAACACTGATTCTATCAGAGATTTCGGCAATGACACAAACATCAGCGCTAAGCTGGGCCAGCAGAGCTGCTGTGTCACTGCCAAGGACAGCACAGCTGCTGACTGTATCTGCTGCTGTGTCTCTGCTACCTGGTTCATCTGCATTCAAGCAGATCACATCCTCACTGGAATTACTGGCATCAGGCCCAATAAGTGTCCTGACAGCTTTGCTGGCCTTTCTAGCACGTTTATGAAAAGGCCGTTTCACCGCTACCTCTGGGCTGGTGTGTTTGTCTGCTGACTGACACCTTTTATTGTTTCCTTTATATTGTTCTGGTGTGCTAGTTGTCTCCCCAGAAGACTGAACTTTGCGGCTAAAGTAGTCCATAATGTTGTTGGAGCGGGGTGGAGAAAAAGGTTTTTCCACAGGCTTAGAGACGGGAGAGAAGTAGTTTGTGATCGTCTTCACAACAGGACTGCTGCCATCTTGGCGAGAAGGCTTGCAAGGCTGTAAAAAATGTATATGTCATGAAGTACAAGAAATTATATGAAACAAAAACATTAATTTGTTTAAAAAGAAATGCTACAGTATGCTGTTAACACAGTCCAAGCCAACAGTACCTGCGTCTCAAAGTCCTCAATGACAGACGCCATCGTCATAACACCAGCCATAATTTGAAGAAACCTAATGCAAAATAAAACATCATTATATACATAAAACAGCAGTAAATCATTATTATACATATTAGATTGCTAGGCTAAGTGAATGACTGCACAACTTGAAATATGATCAAATCAGGACTTCCTATGACAGTTCTGAATAAAATCAATTGGTCACGGGCAGCATCTACCACACAAAAAAGTGTGCCAGATTTAATAAAAATGCATTTTGAATTTAAAATGTCCAAAAAAAAAAAAATTATACAGTAACCTTCCTTTTCTCTCAAAAATTCTTGAAAGGGTAGTTGTAAAACAGCTAACTGATCATCTGCAGAGGAATGGTCTATTTGAAGAATTTCAGTCAGGTTTTAGAATTCATCATAGTACAGAAACAGCATTAGTGAAGGTTACAAATGATCTTCTTATGGCCTCAGACAGTGGACTCATCTCTGTGCTTGTTCTGTTAGACCTCAGCGCTGCTTTTGATACTGTTGACCATAAAATTTTATTACAGAGATTAGAGCATGCCATAGGTATTAAAGGCACTGCGCTGCGGTGGTTTGAATCATATTTATCTAATAGATTACAATTTGTTCATGTAAATGGGGAATCTTCTTCACAGACTAAGGTTAATTATGGAGTTCCACAAGGTTCTGTGCTAGGACCAATTTTATTCACTTTATACATGCTTCCCTTAGGCAGTATTATTAGACGGCATTGCTTAAATTTTCATTGTTACGCAGATGATACCCAGCTTTATCTATCCATGAAGCCAGAGGACACACACCAATTATCTAAACTGCAGGATTGTCTTACAGACATAAAGACATGGATGACCTCTAATTTCCTGCTTTTAAACTCAGATAAAACTGAAGTTATTGTACTTGGCCCCACAAATCTTAGAAACATGGTGTCTAACCAGATCCTTACTCTGGATGGCATTACCCTGACCTCTAGTAATACTGTGAGAAATCTTGGAGTCAGTTTTGATCAGGATATGTCATTCAAAGTGCATATTAAACAAATATGTAGGACTGCTTTTTTGCATTTCCGCAATATCTCTAAAATTAGAAAGGTCTTGTCTCAGAGTGATGCTGAAAAACTAATTCATGCATTTATTTCCTCTAGGCTGGACTATTGTAATTCATTATTATCAGGTTGTCCTAAAAAGTTCCCTGAAAAGCCTTCAGTTAATTCAAAATGCTGCAGCTAGAGTACTAACGGGGACTAGAAGGAGAGAGCATATCTCACCCATATTGGCCTCTCTTCATTGGCTTCCTGTTAATTCTAGAATAGAATTTAAAATTCTTCTTCTTACTTATAAGGTTTTGAATAATCAGGTCCCATCTTATCTTAGGGACCTCATAGTACCATATCACCCCAATAGAGCGCTTCGCTCTCAGACTGCAGGCTTACTTGTAGTTCCTAGGGTTTGTAAGAGTAGAATGGGAGGCAGAGCCTTCAGCTTTCAGGCTCCTCTCCTGTGGAACCAGCTCCCAATTCGGATCAGGGAGACAGACACCCTCTCCACCCTTAAGATTAGGCTTAAAACTTTCCTTTTTGCTAAAGCTTATAGTTAGGGCTGGATCAGGTGACCCTGAACCATCCCTTAGTTATGCTGCTATAGACTTAGACTGCTGGGGGGTTCCCATGATGCAATGAGTGTTTCTTTCTTTCTTTCTCTTTTTGCTCTGTATGCACCACTCTGCATTTAATCATTAGTGATTGATCTCCGCTCCCCTCTACAGCATGTCTTTTTCCTGGCTCTCTCACTCAGCCCCAACCAGTCCCAGCAGAAGACTGCCCCTCCATGAGCCTGGTTCTGCTGGAGGTTTCTTCCTGTTAAAAGGGAGTTTTTCCTTCCCACTGTCGCCAAGTGCTTGCTCACAGGGGGTCGTTTTGACCGTTGGGGTTTTTACATAATTATTGTATGGCCTTGCCTTACAATATAAAGCGCCTTGGGGCAACTGTTTGTTGTGATTTGGCGCTATATAAATAAAATTGATTGAATTGATTAACATACATATTTAATTTTTACAACATGACATTGTCAAATTATTTGTGTCCACTCAATAGCCCAAAGACAAATGGGGCAAAATCCTCACATGTAGGAAATGACTGGAATATAAGATTACAGCTGTCTTCAATAACAGGGAATAGCTGACAATTAATTGCAGTTCAGAAAATTCACAAAGTTGTCTTTTTTTGGATTGATGTGTCCATACATAGCTGTATACATATAGTGAACTTTTATTGGTACGTAGAGTCTCTGTCATTGGTCAATATAGGTCAAGTGATCACGACGCTACGTACTTGTACATGTATTTGTTACTGATATGTAGACTTCTAAACTACACTAACCACAACCACTAATCATAACAATAACCCCTAACCGTAACCCTAACAAGCCACATCCTAGTTTTAAAACCACCATCATACCTGACAGTGGTAACAATACACAGTACTGTACTGTACTGCATGGGTGACGACAGCTGGAATGAACAACAATAATAATAATAATAATAATAATAATAATAATAATAATAACAATGACTTTATTCCAGACTCAAGAGTACATAGATACATGATGATATGTAAATAGGACCATATCTGGGCAGCTGGGCGGGTTGTATAGTACACAGTTCACATACTTTCAACAGTTGTTGAGCCCTGCCACAGAGTGTAATCAGCATCAGGTCATCTGCATACATAATGGTATGCCTCTATAATAGCAGCGAACATGACAAATATTTAGCCCATGGCTCAGGTCATCCATGTACATATTAAATAAATGAGGAGACAAAATGCCACCTTGTCTGACACCATTAGATACTCCAAAGAACTCAGAGATCATTCTTACTGATACACATTTTCTGGTTACCACCAGTAATCTAACAATATAATCAGGAAGTCCTCTCCTAATGAGAGCTTTATATATGACTGAGTGATTGACCCTATCGAAGGCTTTACTAGGATGGAGGAAACATGCAAACATATTACCATTAAGCACTCTATAGCAGAGGGTATTCAACTCGTTCCAGAAAGGGCCAAGAGCGTGCAGGTTTTCTTTGCAACCACCCACTAAACCAGGTGATTTCACTGATTAACTGATACCATCTGCTCAAAGTGATGTCAATCATTGATGTTAACCAATTCTAGGGGTGCAACTGTTGGTAATACTTGTCAGACTAGGTATCTCTTCAACCGCCAGAGATAAAGCAACCAGAATATGATCATCTGTCAAGTTGTAACACACATTCTTATCACTAATAGCACTGTCAAAGGCTTCTGTCGACATAACATGGTCTAAGCAGGATTCAGTACCCCAATAATTACTGACATAGGGTTAACTGTCATTGGGTAACATATGACAAGAAATTCTGACATTGTGATAATCACAGAAGCATATGCTTGGCAAATAAGGAATTGTCTAGATCCTTCAAGTCTGAATTCCAGAAACCTATCAATACCACAGCTGTAGAGTCAAATTCTTCAATTAATAAATTCAGAACACCCAAATCCTCCAACAATCATCTGTTATTGAATATTCTATTGATTATTTTTACACTTGATTAAATGAGGGGGAAAAACATTTAAAATGTAATTTCCCAAATATCATCAGTTGTTGTAATGCGGCCCAACTTAAAAATATCCATTTTCCAAAGATAAAAATACACAAACATAACTTTAATAGGAACTATTATTGGGACAATAACCATTTTTGTAGTACTGAGGCTGTACACCACACAAAGGACTTCAAATTGAGCGACCAAGATCTGCTATACAGACTTTAAGATTTCATTCAATGGGGTTTAACAAAAATAAAATGATTACTGCCTACTCTGGACAGATTTACCATACACAGTATTTGACTCGATAAGGTGCATGGCATGTACACACGATCCACTGAATCGTCAAAAGAAAACTAGTTGTAAAAGTGATTTTGTACAAACAATAACAGTGTAAGGAGCATAAAATCATAACCCCAGACATCTTGTTTACTTTCCTAGATTAACTCACCGGTTGAGCATAAGATTAAAAATCCATTTGCAAATAAAACTCTACTTGTCGTGCCACAGGGACAAGAGTCTCAACAAAAGTTTAAGAAAGATAAGCACTCACCAAGAGATAATTTTGAAAATGTGGACACTTAGTTATTGTCTGTTTATTGACGTCCGGCTGTGAACCAAAGACACAGAAAACAAGCTAGCACTGTTTGCTAAACGCTACCGTTAAAGTAGCTCCGCTGTTCACCAAACTGCTCCGAAACATTTCCCGTGTGTCAGCCACGTAGACGCACAAGCTACGCGGACACATTTCAAACTATTAAAAGACGGAATATTAAAAACATCTTCTTTATTGTGCTCTTTCAAAAACGCGCCAGAACCAAGAGCGCCAAATATCGATGAACTTTGACACGCACGCGACCCGTCGTGCTGAAACAAAGAGGGCATGTACCGTGTCAGCTGGTGCTGAAGGAAATTGACACCGCCGCCTACTGGCTGAAAAGACTCTTAATAGACTTTCCTAACAGCGACGTGGATTTCCTGAATCAAATCTACAGGCGCGTTTAGTTCTAAAAAAATGGAAGGCTTTTTTATTTTCCCCAACTCAAGCACACGCAAAACATAATGTATTATTCATCAAAATACCAGCACCTTTTCTGAAAGCATAGATAATGATGAACAAGTTATTTCAAGCACAACTTGACTGAATTATTTGTGAGGAGGGTCAGAGTTGAAGATTTTACTGAGAAACTACAGATTCTCTCTCAAGATAATATGTTGATATTTACTGAAATGCAAAAAAAATTAAGAATTTAGGGATTTTGACCAATTTTTATAAAATGTTATTACTGAAACAATAATAGTGTTGGATATTATGATTTATATTGGACAAATTAGCCATGAATCCAACAATAACAATCATAATAACAATTATTATTACTACGTGATCAGTAGAACTAAATCTAATAAATAAGAACAATAAGTCAGTTTCCTTGAACATTGCTAAATCAAGTTCAAACAGAAAACTGCAAGCAACAAGAGCAATTTTAAAAATTATTTTAATTTATATCTTTAAAATTAAAAACATTTGAATTGCATTCTACCACCTCCAAAGGCACAGTCATATCGACAGCAGACCAAATTCATAAAACACTGCCACTGAACATCTTTTTCCCCAATTTGTTTTGCACATAGGAAACAATGCACTATATAAAAAGACAAAACATTTCTTTTCACTTGTTAACAATGGCCATCCTATATGCTGTAGATCATTAAAAGACAGGGGTGATATGTACTCAGCTGTGGTAGAATTAGACTCCCCAACAAAATGACAATGTGCTGGTTTGAGGCTGACAATGCTTGTTGAAGAAATATGCAATGCAGCCTGGAAAAGGGGGGACGACGACAAAAGGGTATTATGTTTAACTGAGAAGTTTACATCAACCAATCATGACAAGGTCTGGGAATATGCTTGCAGCAAAATGCAACTGCTGACAGGAACATGGAAAAGTACGATGCAATGTGATGAAAGTACAGCGGTGAGAAATGGTGTGATGGTGGACTGTGCAGGAAACTGAATCACACTTTGTGGTGCGAGGCATCCGCATGAAATCTGACACCTGTACCCCACCTTTAAAAACACAACTGAGATTTTAAAAGAAAAAAAAAGAGCAACTGTTCTGTTATCTTTGTCAAAATGTAAGAGACATTTGTGACAGTCTGCATGTGAAAACCTCATCAGGTAAGCTAGATAGGATCAATATAACTCAACGTACAATCACAAATCAATAACACACACAAAGGCGGCTCACAATGTGTGACGACACGGCACCGTACACTGCACAAGAGGTTCACTGACTGACAACAGAATTCAAAATAGTGGATAGATATACAGTAGAAGATGTCACCATTCTAACTCAGGCACAGTCCTCCTTAAACTGAAACAAATAATAATCTGATTGAGGAAAACAGGTTTGGCACAGACAACAACAAAAATAAATCATTAAACTAAGGCAAGAAAATGGTGTCTGAAAGGAAATAAAAGCCACAAAGAAAGATATAAAACAGACAAGAATGAAGCACTTTAAAATAAAATGTTTACTCAAAGAAAGGAAATTTGCATGAACTAATCGGAGCCCCATTTATCCACAGCTGTAGCTTTTTATTTATTTATTTTTATGTTTGTCTATAGCAGCTGTCACAGGCACTCCAAGAAAACATTTTCTTCACAGGCAAATAAAAGCAAATGGGGAAATCCCACAAACATCTGCCAAAATGACATTTGAACACCTTAGAAAATATCTACAGAAGAAGAGTCAACATCTGACACGGATTTACAATCACACGTATACAAAAAACCAGGTTCAGTCAAGACTCCCCAAGTAACGGCAGAGCAGTGTGACATCACCCCTCGAGCTGGGAAAACGCACAACACAGGTGTCAAAACGCACAAGCACACACCACACAAACTCATCCCAAAATCCCATCCACCATCTTTCACAAGCATCTCACCATTTGGTACTTTAATAATTTAAGAGTGAGTGTCTGGGTAGGTTGTATTCAGCAGTCCATGAAGGTGCACTTTCCCCCAGCGTCCTGCAGGAAACACCCCTCCACAAACATCAAAGTATTTCACAGGTCATTTCAATGTGGCAGTGACAGTTCTCGGAAGAGGATCGGAGATGAGCGGAAGCTTCGTAACAAGGACACAGTGAGGCTGCAGCTGGAGCACACTGAAGTGTGTGTTAACATAAAAATAAAACATGCCTGATTTGAGTTCTTTTTAAAGATTCACACACAAGATCCCAGGCAGAGATTAAAAAGGCTCTCCATTTCTACACTTCCATAGAAATCAAGGATGAGCAACTGCGTAAGATGCTGCAAGTTTTTGTTGCTAGCAGGTGACTTTGTTGATGAGCACCACTTTGAGTTCAGGGGTTTTGCACAACAGAGAGAAGCGCATATTCAGCTGCGTGCTGCCGCTTCCCTATAAGAACAATGAGAATAACTTTAGTTACAGAGTGCTAGCAAACAGAAATTTCAAAGTGCTTTCCAGTTTAACAATGCAAATGGTTATAAACACAAAACTTATGGAGTAAAAGCAAAACAAACTGCAGAGTGAGCTCAAATAAATGAATGAAGACCATTTGTGAAATGCAAATATTGAGTTTTTAAGTGCTGACTTAAACACTGATTGTTTTATTTCACAACAAACCAACACATTAAAACCGTACCCAAAGCTCAACCAATACCATGAAAAAAGGGGGAGCACAATCATTCCATATTTTACATATTAGCAACAAAACCTTCAAATATGCCCTTGCATGAACAAGGATCCAGTAAAGAGAGCCCAATACTAGATCAAATTTGCTCATTCTGGTCAAGACTCTTATAAACTGTATTCTGGATTATTTGTAGATTTCTTATATTACTATGTGGAAAACCAAAAAATAAAAAAAAATTACAGGCACAAAAGCATGAATCACAATCACTGTGCCACCATAGACAGGATTGGCATAATCACTGCAATGCTGCAACAAACAAACATACACATCTGCAAAATAGTGAAATTTAACCCATGGCTGCATAAAATCAGATCAAAAGAAACTACATAAAGAGTGAATACAGTGGACCCAGAATCAACCCTACCACATACTTCACTTTGGAAAATTCAGACATCTAGTATAAGCAACAGTTTTGTCATCGTGTCCCAAGGCAACAGGTACTCAAGGTTCATGAAATGGAGCAATATCTGTACCTGGTAGACAGTAACCATTAATGCAGGTTTACAGAATTTCACTAAGAGCTCAAGTTGTTGTTTTGCCTTTTGGTTGTTCCCATTCATTGAGGGTTACCACAGCAAATCCAAGCCAGATCTACATTAGAATTTGGCTCATCAACAAAGTCACCTGCTAGCAATGCCGGATGCTCTTGCTGGCGCAACTCCAGCTTAACTTGATGAAACACACACAGCTCCTGGTCTTCCAAATAGGTCTCCCATCCAAGTACTCCCCAGGACCTACTCTGCTTAGCTTCTGAGATCGGACAGGATCAGGCTTACACATAGAAGACTGGCTGTTCACCAAGAGCTCCAGTCGTGTTATAAATCCACACTGCTATCAAGCTTACAGGTTAAGACCTCAGCCAAGAGTAATTGACCAGAGATACCAAAGTGCTTTTTGTTTCTGTCCAAGAATATAGAGTTACCAACTGTATGCAGTAATTAGCTCAAATAGTAGTCACTCTGAAGTATAGACTATATCCATACCCAATAACAGATCATTCACAATTTTAGCAGCTGATGTTTTTGTTGCATAGTGCATCCTTAAAGTCAACTGCAGAGGCTCAAAACTACAATTCTCTAAACAAATATGGAAGAAGTTGATGAGAGAAAACTTTCTCAAGAATAAAAGCAGTAAATCAGAAACAGATCTACAAGGATTACACCATAGTACCACACCAGTCTCCACCCTTACACAGTTTTGAGCTAGGCCAATGTATTTCCAGTGAGTGATGACCAACCCATAAGGAGTCAAACCTAGCAGATATTTAAAGGTGGGAAGAAACACGCACACACAGGGAGAACATGCAAACTCCACAGAGAAAAGGCCTTAAGGACCCAAACCTACAAGCATCTTGCATCAGGAGGGGAGAAGCTCATGAATAAAATCACCCACTGATGTGATCAGGTGCAACTATAAACTGTGTCCTTGTAGCCCTTCATGGCACACAGTTGCTCACTGTTTGTGGAATTTATGAAGTTACATCCTGTTGTCATGCCAAACACGATGCATTTCACCAATGCTGCCACCAGGTGGCGTATTTGTGCCAATAAGGCAACAGTGGACCGGATGTGTGATCCCAGTACATGTGGGCACAATAGCAAATGGGGCAGTTACAGTATACTGGACAGACTGCAGCGGCTGTTTGCACTGGCACATTTTTAAAGATTATATACATGTGTCAAGTGTATAAATTAGTGATCTTTGTTCATCTCTGAGAGAGTGTGTGCACGTCATCAACATAATTAACACACACGGTCTATTGTTGTGTGGTTAGTTGTCAGCTGATCCTGTGCTGAAGAGAACTCTCTGATCAGTTCTGGCCAGCTTGGCAGGAGGCTCCAGAGACTCCTCTCCAAGCACCGCCCCATCTGAGGGAAGGGACAGCTCCTGACCTTCCTCATCACTTTCCTCCTCCTCTTCTTCATCCTCTTCTGAAATCAGATAAGAAGAAGGGTGTTAGTTCAACACCGATGCTTATTTTTAGACAAATCCTTTTCAGACATGTACTGTATCTCTGTTTGACTCCATGCTGTCAGACATTAAGAGAGCACAAGTAAATTTTCTGTAAAAGTCATGCCAACTACTTGATTGTGTGTGACCCACTAAAATTTTATAAAAAAAAAAAAAAAAATGCAAAAAAGACCCTTACAATGGAAATACCAGAAACCCCTTAATGATTCAGGTTTTTGAAGAACTTATATCCTTGGCTTCCTCTTGTTTCTATCTTGTATTTCATTGGATGCCGAGTCATGTTGGTATAAAGGAGAATGAAAAGGTCAATCAACCAGCTAAAGCTGCTTTAGCTTCAGAGATGGAGATTGTTTTATTACCACATTCAGACATCCGCTCATACATGTGAAAAGATGTTAGGACCCAGTGGCAACACTACTGAGACAGTCAAGTGGCAAACAAGCTGCATGATGTGCAGTCAAATGGCCTTCTCATGTATGTTACACAGAGCAAGTTCTTCTGGCACTACGGTACCAGATGCCATATTGGCCACAGTCATTTTACACAGTGTTTAAAGTGAACTTGCTCTATAATGTATTTTCTATGGTGTACTCTTGTCCTATGTGGCAACTGCCCTCATTCACCAAGACTATTTTGGTGCAGCTCTATGTTCATTGATGGATGTTTTTCTGCACTCTGCTGGTCAGATTTCATCTTTTTTGAAAACATCTGCATTCACGCAGAAAGGTGAGAAAATAAAACAGCAAACAGGCTACTGCAACAAGTTCCACTTCAGTTGCCAAGTTGACAAAGTGAAGATGGCAGTTTTTTTTTCCCATAAGGTGGAGAGGTGTCTCAATTCATAAGGGCTAGAGGCATACCCCTTCGCCTTATCCCTTGTTTTAAAGGAGTATGCGTAGGGGTAGGGCCAAGGGGAAGGGGAAGGGGAAGGGGTACAAAAGAGAACTGAGATTGGGCCTAATTGTTGAAGCTTTGTAGGTGGAATTCTTTCCCATTCTTGCTTGATGTACGACTTCAGTTGTTCAACAGTCTGGGGTCTCCATTGTCATATTTTGCGCTTTATAATGCGCCATACATTTTCAATGGGCGACAGGTCTGGACTGCAGGCAGGCCAGTCTAGTACCTGCACTCTTTTACTACGAAGCCACACTGTTGTAACACGTGCAGAATGTGGCTTGGCATTGTCTTGTTGAAATAAGTAGGGATGTCCCTGAAAAAGACGTTGCTTGGATGGCAGCATGTGTTGCTCCAAAACCTGGATGTACCTTTCAGCACTGATGGTGCCATCACAGATGTGTAAGTTGCCCATGCCATGGGCACTAACACACCTCCATACCATCACAGATGCTGGCTTTTGAACTTTGCGTTGGTAACAATCTGGATGGTCTTTTTCCTCTTTTGTCCAGAGGACACAACGTCCATGATTTCCAAAAACAATTTGAAATGTGGACTCATCAGACCACAGCACACTTTTCCACTTCGCTTCTGTCCATTTCAAATTACCTTGGGCCCAGAGAAGGCGGCGGTGTTTTTGGATGTTGTTGATGTGTGGCTTTCACATGGATTAGTAGAGTTTTAACTTGCACTTGTAGATGTAACAATGAACTGTGTTAACTGACAATGGTTTTCTGAAGTGTTCCTGAGCCCACACGGCAAGATCCTTTACACAATGATGTCGGTTTTTAATGCACCTAGGGATCGAAGGTCACAGACATTCAATGTTGGTTTTCAGACTTGTCGCTTATGTGTAGAAAGTTCTCCAGATTCTCTGATCTTCTGATTATATTATGGGCTGTAGATGATGGAATCCCTAAATTCCTTGCAACTGAATGTTGAGAAACACTGTTCTTAAGGGCCCGGTCCCACTAGGGAGAGGATTAATTGCGCATGAATCGAGTATACAAAGAACGGGCGTTCGTTGTTGCCCGCAACAAAATTGGCCAAAAATGACAAATGTCCCAATATGAATTATGGATATATTAATAATGTATAGCGAATATATGATGAACAATTACAGATGTATAACGCATGTATTAAGCAAACGGATCTGATGCATTGCAATTTTCACGGCAGTATTACGGGTGTATTGTGAATGCATCGCGCACATGTTGCGCGTGCGTGGCATCTGCATTGCGGTCATAAAAGAAGTCTTTCAGCATCACTATTCACACCAACAACACAGCCTTTGGAGCAATAGCTGGACTTGGACACGTTGATCACAGAGCTGATGTTCATGTTGTCATGTAAGGGTTAACTGTTCATGAGTTTAGGGAGCGGGAGGGGGGAAGCCGCTCGAGGTTGTGAGATGGTGTTTTTGTTTTTTCAAAAAGAGAGATTTCAGTGTGAATTGCGGCTAAACAGCAACTCTTCCTTTTGTTGGCATTAAATAAAACTCCTGAAAGAGAACCGAGATCCACGGCTGACTTCTCTGCAGCTGGGGATTTACAGTATGTTGTTGGATTGCAGCAGCTAATAGGTCTTTGGGGATCTCCACAGCTGGACTGGCACTGACTGGCAGGTATGTTGCTTTCTGCCTCATACAGTACTTTGGGTTTACGTGACGTGTTTGTATGCATTCGCAGATTGTCCGCAAATCAACTGCAAAGCAGACATAATCCAAATGCTTTATCCGTGGCCAATCTGTATGCATTCGCTACAACTTATTTTAGTCCGTGATGTGGACACGATAGGCACGCAATATATCCATTTTACACAATGTCCCAGTCCACTGCCAAGCTGCAAATCCCCGTCAGTTGCGGGTATCAGCGGATAATGGCGGATATTACAGCGCATAGCGTCAGTATGTACTAAGTATGTAAGGCAGATGTCATCCGCAACCAAACTTTTGTGCAGATCAAAAATCCTGGCAATGGAAAAACGTGCCTCTGTGGATAATTGCGGACGTGTGCGGTGTCGGCCGACTCATACAAGCATGTTTCACGGATATTGCGGATGTTTGGCGAATATGAGCCAATTTTGTGCGCAATCGATACGCAAATCTTCCTAAACACCAGTGGGACCGGGCCCTAAACTCTTGGACTATTTTTTCACGCAGTTGTTCACAAAGTGGTGATCCTCGCCCCATCTTTGCTTGTGAACGGCTGAGCCTTTTGGGGATGCTCCTTTTATACCCAATCATGACACTCACCTGTTTCCAATTAGGTGTTCTTTGAGCATTCATGAACTTTCCCAGTCTTTTGTTGCCCCGTCCCAACTTTTTTGAAATGTGTTGCAAGCATCCATTTCAAAATGAGCAAATATTTGCACAAAAACAACAAAGTTTATCAGTATGAACATTAGCTATCTTGTCTTTGTGGTGTATTCAGTTCAATATAGGTTGAAGAGGATTTGCAAATCATTGTATTCTTTTTTTATTTACATTTTACACAACGTCCCAACTTCATTGGAATTGGGGTTGTACATGCACACAGCTCCTGGTGTAGCCGTTCCCAAGTAATCTTCAAACCAAGTACTAATCAGAACCCACTCTGCTTCACGTCTAAGATCTGACAGGAGCAGGTGTGCACAAACAGCTTGGCAGCAGATGTTACAACTACAGTGGGGTAAAAAGTATTTAGTCAGTCCCTGATTGTGCAAGTTCTCCTACTTAGAAAGATGAGAGAGGTCTGTAATTTTCATCATTGGTACACTTCAACTATGAAAGACAAAATGAGAAAAAAAAATTCCAGGAAATCACATTGTAGGATTTTTAAAGAATTTATTTGTAAATTATGGTGGAAAATAAGTATTTGGTCACCCACAAACAAGCAAGATTTCTGGCTCTCACAGACCTGTAACTTCTTCTTTAAGAAGCTCTTCTGTCCTCCACCTGTTACCTGTATTAATGGCATCTGTTGGAACTCATTAGCTGTATAAAAGACACCTGTCCACAGCCTCAGTCAGACTCCAAACTCAACAATGGCCAAGACCAAAGAGCTGTCGAAGGACACCAGGAAGAAAACTGTAGATGTGCACCAGGCTGGGAAGAGTGAATCTACAATAGTCAAGCAGGTTGGTCTGAATAAATCAACTTGTAAGAAAATGGAAGACATACAAGATCATTGATAATCTCCCTCAATCTGGGGCTCCACACAAGATGTCATCCCATGGGGTCAAAATGATCATGAAAACGGTGAACAAAAATCCCAGAACTACAAGGGGGCACCTGATGAAGGACCTGCAGAGAGCTGGGACCAAAGTAACAAAGGCTACACACTACGCAGAGAGGGACTCAAATCCTGCAGTGCCAGGTGTGTCCCCCTGCTTAAGCCAGTACGTGTCCAGGCCTGTCTGACGTTTGCCAGAGAGCATATGGATGATCCAGAAGAGGATTGGGAGAATATCATGTGGTCAGATGAAACCAAAATAGAACTTTTTGGTAAAAACTCAACTAGTCATGTTTGGAGGAAGACGAATGCTGAGTTGCATCCCAAGAACACCATACCTACTGTGAAGCATGGTGGTGGAAACATCATGCTTTGGGGTTGTTTTTCTACAAAGGGGACAGGACGACTGATCCGTGTTAAGGGAATAATGAACGTGGCCACGTACCATGAGATTTTAAGCCAAAACCTCCTTCCATCAGTGAAGATGCAACGTGGCTGGGTCTTCCAGCGTGACAATAATCCCAAGTACTCTGCTCAGGCAATGAAAGAGTGGCTCCGTAAAAAGCATCTCAAGGTCCTGAAGTGGCCTAGCCAGTCTCCAGACCTCAACCCCATAGAAAATTTGTGGAGGGAGCTGAAAGTCCATGTTGCTCAGTGACAGCCCCAAAACATCACTGCTCTAGAGGAGATCTGCATGGAGGAATGGGCCAAAATACCAGCTACAGTGTGTGCAAACCTGGTGAAGATTTACAGGAAAGGTTTGACTTCTGTCATTATCAACAAAGATTATGTTACAAAGTATTGAGTTGAATTTTTGTTATTGACCAAATACTTATTTTCCACCATAATTTACAAATAAATTATTTAAAAATCCTACAGTGTGATTTCCTGGAATTTTTTTCTCATTTTGTCTCTCATAGTTGAAGTGTACCTATGATGAAAATTACAGATCTCTCTCATCTTTCTAATTAGGAGAACTTGCACAATCAGGGACTGACTAAATACTTTTTTACCCCACTGTATGCTGCATGTCTGAAAATAACTGCAATCTTTGTAACACAGTGCAGGCCCTGCGACAGACTGCCATCCTGTTCAGGGTGTACCCTGCCTCACACCCTGCTGCTGAGATAGACTGTAGCTCCCCTGTGACCCTTAATTAGAGTAAGCAGGTATAGAAAATGGATGGCTGGACGGTAACACAATGCAGAAAAGCATGATGCAACAAAAAAGCAGAATTACCTTTGTCAGGATCCAGTTGGTTTAGACCACGGCCTAAACTGGCAAACTAAAGGTGAGAGGGAATAGTGTTAAAACTAATTTTGCATTAAATCAGTTGTATATTTTAAATGCTTGTATTTGTGAAAACTAATTTTGCATTAAATCAGTTGTATATTTTAAATGCTTGTATTTGTGTTGTACCTCTCCCATTACAGCGATGGGGGTTTCTCCTTTAGCCTGAGCTACTCTGTGTTCTATCAGGTAGTACATGTACTCATCATACAGCAGGCGGATCAGGTGGAAGGAGCCAAAACTGGCTGCACTCCGCAGGGTCAGGTCTCTAATCACCATGGAACTGGAGGCCACAGACGGACAGAATTAAGTAACTGAGCAGCCCGGCATTATGTTTCCACACTCATCACAAATTTAAAGTCTTTCTCTGTGGTTCATTACATAATCTATAAACTGCGAGTTAACTCAGTGTTTAACTCCTCAACCATTCAAACCCTCATCTGTTATGATTCTGCAGTTTTATGCTGTGACTTTCATAAAAGACTCTTCATCCTGAGATACTTCCCCGATACATACGTACACTGCAAATAATTTATATTATTAAATGTTAAATATATTCAATATTTTCTTATCTATTATGCCTCTGCTTAGCTTTTGTATGATCCAGAACATGTGTGAGCAAAGGCGGTAAATGGTTTTATGATAAAATGTTAATTTTTGAGCTGTACACAAAACTGCTACCAAGATGGAAGATGATAAATGACAGGAAGATTGTGACATTCACAACAGCAATACAGACAAGAAAAAATAGAATTGAAATGAAATAGTCAACAGCTATGCATGCAGGATTGCTGAGTGCCTCAGCTGTAAAGAAACTGCTCCTCTGACACTGAAAAACAAAACTTCTAATCCAAATACAGTCAGCTACATAAGCATTCGGACAGTAGCCATTTTTCCCTCTAATGTTATCTCTGTATACCACCCCCAATGGATTTGATACTGTTAAAGTCTACAATCAAATCTTTATCCCATTTTACCTGTAGAAGGACCACTTGAGCAAGAAAAGCTTGGCAGCCTTTGGGAAAGCAGGGCTGTGCTGGTAAGGCTTTAGGACCTGGGAGACCACACTATCCAGCCAGGCAGCCCACTGCTCAAGGGAGTTCTGCTGTTGGAGGGTTAGTTTAAAGTCCTGTTCCAGCCGCTGGACAACGCGGTCCTCACACCGGCAAACCCACGAAGCCTGCTCCTGAAAACAGCACACAGGAAGAGTGTTAACTGTTAGTACCAGGCAGCTGCAGTATATCTGCCATTATTCAGGCAGCAGCGGACAGCCAGATGATGTAATATGTCATAATGTTTCATTTCTGCAGAGGAAAAGCATATAAACTCTTTTATTGTCAATTTTCTTCAATAAACAGATGGTAAGACATACTATGAGCATAAATCATTTCAACATCTAAAGTACAAGCAAGATTTCATTACATATATACATACAATTAATAAAAATTAGAAAAAAAAATTTAATTAGCACTGAGACCAACCTGGACGTTAGCAAAATCAACACGATTAAGGTCAGAAAGCATCTGGTTGATCTGAGCTGTGTTCTGCAGGACAGCACGGGCAGCTTGTGCGAGGTGGTTCAGACTGGTGTAGCGACGCAGTGTCTGAGCAAACGCACTGGCTGATGTTACCTGAAAGAAAGGAAGAAGAAAAGGCATGTGCAGTCAGCTCAAAAAAATATACATACTTCAATAAATAAATAAATATCACAACACCTCAATATGCACACTGCAAATTTTCTCAAAATGGCCATTTAAAAATACTTTAGGGGAGGTGATGGTCTAGTGGATAAGCACTGGGCTTGAGACCAGAGGATCCTTGGTTCAAACCCCAGCCTGATCAGAAAATCACTCAGGGCCCTTGGGCAAGGTGTTTAATCCCCGAATACTCCCAGTGTGTCGTGATCGCCTTGCATGGCAGCACCCTGATATCAGTGTGTGAATGTGTCTGTGTGAATGGGTGAATGTAAGGCATAATTGTTAAGCACTTTGAGCGTCTGATGCAGATTGAAAATCGCTATAGAAATGCAGTCCATTTACCATTTCCTTGCAGAAAACAGCCCATCCATAGTTTTTGTTTGTTTGATTGTTTTTTTATGACAGTATACACTGTCTGCAGGACTAGATAATAAGTAAAACTGTTTTCAAGCTGACGCAACCATTTATGAGAGTTTAGTGGCCGTGGCCGTGTTAATTCATCTTGTTCAAAGCAATAGTGCGCTCTGAATGAGCTTGTTGAAGCAGCAGGCAGAGAGAGAGAGAGAGAGAGAGAGAGAGAGAGAGAGAGAGAGAGAGAGAGAGAGACCCATGTGACCTACTCTGGGCTCTGGGATTGTCTGTGAAGATCTTCTGCAACAGGAATTGAAACTAGAGATGGCAATCTGTAGTTTCAGGAAAGGTCAAATGAAGTCTCTGATGTGAGCATCTACACTCAACAAAAATATAAACGCAACACTTTTGGTTTTGCTCCCATTTTGTATGAGATGAACTCAAGGATCTAAAACTTTTTCCACATACACAATATCACCATTTCCCTCAAATGTTGTTCACAAACCAGTCTAAATCTGTGATAGTGAGCACTTCTCCTTTGCTGAGATAATCCATCCCACCTCAAAGGTGTGCCATATCAAGATGCTAATTAGACACCATGAAACAGCATTAGTGAAGGTTACAAATGATCTTCTTATGGCCTCAGACAGTGGACTCATCTCTGTGCTTTTTCTGTTAGACCTCAGTGCTGCTTTTGATACTGTTGACCATAACATTTTATTACAGAGATTAGAGCATGCCATAGGTATTGAAGGCACTGCGCTGCGGTGGTTTGAATCATATTTATCTAATAGATTACAATTTGTTCATGTAAATGGGGAATCTTCTTCACAGACTAAGGTTAATTATGGAGTTCCACAAGGTTCTGTGCTAGGACCAATTTTATTCACTTTATACATGCTTCCCTTAGGCAGTATTATTAGACGGCATTGCTTAAATTTTCATTGTTACGCAGATGATACCCAGCTTTATCTATCCATGAAGCCAGAGGACACACACCAATTAGCTAAACTGCAGGATTGTCTTACAGACATAAAGACATGGATGACCTCTAATTTCCTGCTTTTAAACTCAGATAAAACTGAAGTTATTGTACTTGGCCCCACAAATCTTAGAAACATGGTGTCTAACCAGATCCTTAATCTGGATGGCATTACCCTGACCTCTAGTAATACTGTGAGAAATCTTGGAGTCATTTTTGATCAGGATATGTCATTCAATGCGCATATTAAACAAATATGTAGGACTGCTTTTTTGCATTTACGCAATATCTCTAAAATTAGAAAGGTCTTGTCTCAGAGTGATGCTGAAAAACTAATTCATGCATTTATTTCCTCTAGGCTGGACTATTGTAATTCATTATTATCAGGTTGTCCTAAACGTTCCCTGAAAAGCCTTCAGTTAATTCAAAATGCTGCAGCTAGAGTACTAACGGGGACTAGAAGGAGAGAGCATATCTCACCCATATTGGCCTCTCTTCATTGGCTTCCTGTTAATTCTAGAATAGAATTTAAAATTCTTCTTCTTACTTATAAGGTTTTGAATAATCAGGTCCCATCTTATCTTAGGGACCTCATAGTATCATATCACCCCAATAGAGCGCTTCGCTCTCAGACTGCAGGCTTACTTGTAGTTCCTAGGGTTTGTAAGAGTAGAATGGGAGGCAGAGCCTTCAGCTTTCAGGCTCCTCCTGTGGAACCAGCTCCCAATTCAGATCAGGGAGACAGACACCCTCTCTACTTTTAAGATTAGGCTTAAAACTTTCCTTTTTGCTAAAGCTTATAGTTAGGGTTGGATCAGGTGACCCTGAACCATCCCTTAGTTATGCTGCTATAGACTTAGACTGCTGGGGGGTTCACATGATGCACTGAGTGTTTCTTTCTCTTTTTGCTCTGTATGCACCACTCTGCATTTAATCATTAGTGATTGATCTCTGCTCTCTTCCACAGCATGTCTTTTTCCTGGTTCTCTCCCTCAGCCCCAACCAGTCCCAGCAGAAGACTGCCCCTCCCTGAGCCTGGTTCTGCTGGAGGTTTCTTCCTGTTAAAAGGGAGTTTTTCCTTCCCACTGTCGCCAAGTGCTTGCTCACAGGGGGTCGTTTTGACCGTTGGGGTTTTTACGTAATTATTGTATGGCCTTGCCTTACAATATAAAGCGCCTTGGGGCAACTGTTTGTTGTGATTTGGCGCTATATAAATAAATTGATTGATTGATTAGTGCACAGGTGTGCCTCAGACTGTCCACAATAAAAGGCCACTCTGAAAGGTGCAGTTTTGTTTTATTGGGGGGGATACCAGTCAGTATCTGGTGTGACCACCATTTCCCTCATGCAGTGCAACACATCTCCTTCGCATAGAGTTGATCAGGTTGTCAATTGTGGCCTGTGGAATGTTGGTCCACTCCTCTTCAATGGATGTGCGAAGTTGCTGGATATTGGCAGGAACTGGGGCCGTGCATTATCCTGCTGCAACATGAGGTGATGTTCTTGGATGGCACAACAATGGGCCTCAGGATCTCATCACGGTATCTCTGTGCATTCAAAATACCATCAATAAAATGCACCTGTGTTCTTCGTCCATAACAGACGCTGAAAACCGCTCACCCACACGACGCCACACACGCTGTCTGCCATCTGCCCTGAACAGTGTGAACCGGGATTCATCCGTGAAGAGAACACCTCTCCAACGTGCCAAACGCCAGCGAATGTGAGCATTTGCCCACTCAAGTCGGTTACGACGACGAACTGGACTCAGGTCGAGACCCCGATGAGGACGACGAGCATGCAGATGAGCTTCCCTGAGACGGTTTCTGACAGTGTGTGCAGAAATTCTTTGGTTATGCAAACCGATTGTTTCAGCAGCTGTCCAAGTGGCTGGTCTCAAACGATCTTGGAGGTGAACATGCTGGATGTGGAGGTCCTGGGCTGGTATGGTTACACGTGGTCTGCGGTTGTGAGGCTGGTTGGATGTACTGCAAAATTCTCTGAAACGCCTTTGGAGACGGCTTATGGTAGAGAAATGAACATTCAATACACAAGCAACAGCTCTGGTTGACATTCCTGCTGTCAGCATGCCAACTGCATGCTCCCTCAAATCTTGCGACATCTGTGGCATTGTGCTGTGTGATAAAACTGCACCTTGCAGAGTGGCCTTTTATTGTGGGCAGTCTAAGGCACACCTGTGCACTAATCATGGTGTCTAATTAGCATCTTGATATGGCACACCTGTGAGATGGATTATCTCAGCAAAGGAGAAGTGCTCACTATCACAGATTTACACTGGTTTGTGAACAATATTTGAGGGAAATGGTGATATTGTGTATGTGGAAAAAGTTTTAGATCTTTGAGTTCATCTCATACAAAATGGGAGCAAAACCAAAAGTGTTGCGTTTATATTTTTGTTGAGTGTATTAAAGTGCAGGCAAAAAAGGAGGGGAGAGTGGTACTAAGGGGCGCAGAATAATACCACCATCAGCTATCATACAAATTGGTCTAAATTATCCATTCTATAGTTTTAAGAGTGGTTTATTCTGCAGAACAACAGCCAGCTTACTCCCTAGTTCAGTAAATATGCAGCAAAGGTTGTATATCACATGTACCTTAATGCGGACCATTTCCTCAGGGATGTTCATCATGGCATTTGTGAGCCAGCTCTCCAGGCTCTTGGCAAAATTTCGGATGGCTTGAGTTAAGGCACCTGGGCACAATAAAAAAAAAAAATGCAATTCTGCTCCTCTCATTGAAATATTATGACTTTGTCATTAATAGTAAATACCATGCATCAACTCTCGTGCAAACAGTGAAGCTCATTTTGAAGACAGAATGTAATGGTAGCAAAATACTGTAACTTTTTTTTATACATATGAATGTGTACATTTTTCTTCAAATCCACCATCATACTTACTGGGGATAGGCCTGAGAACATCAGGGATGAGGATCTCTACTAGGCCCTGGTACAGGCTGTTATCACAGTCCCGACTCCAGCGCAACACTTGCTCATACTTACAAAGCAACACCAGGCAGGACTTGGGGAGACGCTTCTCTGACTCGTCATGCCTGCCAACATGTCCACATTTTGTGATCAAGCAACATTTTGTGATTTCTAATAATTTACAATGAATTAGGTATTTAGCTAATGCTCTCAAAAAATCATGACTTATTAGATCAGAATGCTTTATTGCTCTCAAAACCTTTTTGGGTTCGATTTAACATCACTCTAATGAAAAAGTTGCAACAAATATAAACAGCACATAGTTTTTGCATAAATGTAGCGTCCTGTGAACACGGAATGAAAAGCATGTAAAATTCGGTTTGGATTCTGTTTAGAGTCATCATCACTGCAAGAGCACTGTGAGGAGCTTTTACACTTAGCTCCATCACAGAAGTTTGGCTGCATTTTTTTTCTTGCCTGCTGCTGAGAACGTCAATGTGAGTGAAAAAGTGCACCAGATAAGTGGTTAATCAGGAGCTGCACGAGTGTGTGATTGGAGGTGGAGGTGCTCCCTCCTAACTGTGTGCAGACTGTGGATTACTGAGTGTGCGGACTCACACTCATTCATCTAGTCTCTGCTTTCTGCCAGCAGTACCAGGGTCGACAGCCGAAGACAGAGGCCACCTGGGGACTCGGGACTTGGCGGCTCCGGTGTTCTTCAGACCGTTGGTGGTGGAAGCCGTGTGGGACGCGGCTTCTCTCTCGTCGGGGGTCTTCTATCTTTGAGCCTGCCCACACGTCACCTGGTGTCAATTGACTTTGCAAATTCTGTGTATTTACTTGTGTATTATCACAACATTAAATTGTTACTTTTTGGCTTATTCATTGTCCGTTCATTTGCGCCCCCTGTTGTGGGTCCGTGCTACGACACCTTCCCAACAGACTTTTTGCCTCTGTCGGTCTGTGGCTGCATAAATGCGCGTGTGGAGCTGCCCACTGTGCGGACCGCAGGCCACATGTGGCTGGACATTCCTTTGTTCCGGCCCACCTTGGCAATTTACATCCTAGCTGGAATTAATAAATTACTGTTAAGCAAATTAAATAGAAGTGATTTCATTATGTTGAAGCTCCATTTTAGATTTAGAATGTAAATTTTCTATGAAATATTATGGATTTAATTGAAACTGTATGTAATTCACACAAGATAAATATTTTTGACCAGTGGCCCTCCATTAATATTCATTTACAGACAAAGGTAAGAATATGAGTACCTCTGTTTTTAAGGGGTAAAAATAAATTTAAAAAAGAACAGATCAATAAGATCAATCATGACAGAGGTTGTTGTATCCACATCTATCACAAGTGCTAAAAGAATCCATGTACGTATGCATGATTTGACCATCTCTGCCTGTCCCTCACCCCCACCTACACCCCCCTGCTGAGGCGAACAAAGCCACAACGAAAGACTATCCAAACCTGGCCTGAGGGAGCGCTCTCCCAGCTACAGGACTGCTTCTCAAGGACTGTATGGGATTTATTTTCCAGCCATAACCTGCAGGAGTACATTGACACTGTACTCTCTTACATTAAGAACTGTGTTGACACTGTCACCATCAACAAAAGGGTCAGGGTTTTTCCAAACCAGAAGCCCGGGATGAACAGTGCAGTCCAGTCCCCATTAAAAAGGTGCAACACCACCTTTAAATCAGGGGACAGGGCCCTGTACAGTGCAGCCAGGTCTGATCTGAAAAGAAGCATCAGAGAGGCCAAGGCTGACTACAAGAAAAAGATAGAGGACCACTTCGCTGTAAATTACCCCAAAAGGATGTGGCAGGGAATAAATCATATAACCAACTACAGAAGCAGCAACCCAGGAAATGCTAGGTCTGACGCCTCGCTGGCAGAGGAACTGAACCGCTTCTTTGCCCGCTTCGAAGCAGACAGACCAGCAGCAACTCCACACCTACCACCCTCCAGCACTAGCACGCTAACACTTGATGAACACGAAGTGAGATGTGTGCTGAAGGCGGTGAACCCCAGGAAGGTGGCCGGCCCCGATGGTGTACCTGGAAAGGTACTCAAAGCTTGTGCTGACCAACTGGCTGGGGTTTTCACCTGCATCTTCAACCTGTCCCTGTCGCAGGCCATCATTCCACTCTGCCTCAAATCCTCCACCATCATTCCAGTCCCAAAGAAGTCAGCAGTGGAGAGCATAAATGACTACAGGCCTGTTGCACATACTCCCGCAGGGTTCTAGCTAGCGCAAACTTGCGTTACGGCCCGTTACACTATCATTTTGGACCTTTACGCTTATTTTGGACCGTTAACGCTTATTTTCAATGCAGCGCGACTCTAATTTGAAGCGTGAATCAATGAAGCAATGCTTCGATTCAATGGCTCATGGCTCTTTAATTCACTGCTCTTCAGAAGCGGTAAGTCTGCTTCGTAACCCCTCTCAAAGCCATTAAAATATCATGAGTCACTTTTGTGTGTATTAAAGTCACTAACTGGGACTCTTGTCTTGTTGTAGTCAAGAAACGAGAATCGTCCTCCGTTCCATTGGCACAGCTCCAAACACTGCGCGGCTCTCTGCTGAGACAGAGTCCGCTCGGAATTAATAACTTCAAAACGAATTGCCGCTTTAAATAAAATGACACTTCTTACAAACGTTGCAATACAGACAATAAACTACAATAGACTAAAACGTGTGTGGATCGGGAGGTCTGGGCGGCTTTGCTTGAGCTGCTGCCCCCGCGACCCGACTCTGGATAAAGCGGAAGAAAATGGATGGATGGATAGACTAAAATGTTTTTTTCCCTCCCAAAATGAGACGTGCTGTATTTCTTTACGAATTCCTGACGTGCAGCACAGCGAGCTGTAAGAGCTCAGCTCAGATATGGAAAGACATTCATGCCAATAATAATGTCTGAAAGGAAATGCTTTTGACAAAAACTAACAGATTTTATTTCTGTTTATGTCCAGAGATCAAGGATCCACCATGTAGAGTTTATTATGTCCAGAGTTTAAGGATCCAGTAACCAACTTCATATTTATTTACTTTAAGACTCAATAAAATGTTCAATTTCAATTTAATCAGCTTATAAAGTGCTAAAATTACAACAAAAAGCCATCTCAAGGTGCCTCACACAGAACAGTTCTACATACAAAAATAAAAATAAATAAATAAAAATAAAAAAATTCAAATACTTAATTAAAAACAAAAGTAAAAGAATAAAACATAACAAATAAAAACTACTCATAAGAAAGAGAATAAAAATAGGTTTTAAGTCTTGACTTAAAAATGTCCACGGACTCCGACTGCCTCACTGAGGGCCATGTACTGGCTAACCCAGAATGAGATTGCCCACTCAACAAACTTCCCCAGCCTTCTGCACATGATGAAGGGACTTGGGCTGTTGTACCTGGCTTTTCCCCTTTGGGTACCCCTAGAATGGCCAATTTTTAGCTTAAATTTTCAAAAGCCGCCCCCCTTCCGCACCATCAACCCCCCCGTCGCTATGCTCCCTCAACATTATCACTACGCTAAAATTTTATCCTAGCTAGAACCCTGGCCTGTGGTCATGAAGTGCTTTGAAAGCCTGGTCTCTCAGCACATCAGAGCCTGTCTGTCTCCCACTCTGGACTCTCACCAGTTTGCCTACAGGGCAAACCGCTCCACAGAGGATGCCATCACCACAGCTCTCCACACCACGCTGAGCCACCTGAAGCACCAGGGGAGCTAGGTGAGGATCCTCTTCCTGGACTTCAGCTCAGCCTTCAACCACATCATCCTGGAGATCCTGGTAAAGAAACTGACACATCTGGGCATCTCCACCCCCATCTGCCAGTAGATCAAGGACTTTCTCACAAACCGCCCACAGTCCGTGAAACCTTTCCTCCACCATCACACTCAGCACCAGTTCCCGTCAAGGCTGTGTACTGAGCCCCCTCCTGTTCACCCTTTACATGCACGACTGCTGTCCGACCCATCCCACAAACACCATCATAAAGTTTGTGGATGACACCACCGTGATTGGGCTCATCTCAGGGGAGGTTGAGACTGACTACAGAGATGAGGTCAATCGAGTGACAGCGTGGTGTTCGGCTAACAACCTGCTGCTGAACACCACAAAAACAAAATAAATAATCCTGGACTTCAGGAAGAACAGGGCTGACCCAGCCCCGCTCTACATCCAAGGGGACTGTGTGGAAAGGGTCAGCTCCATCAGGTTCCTGGGAGTGCAGCTCTCTGACAGCCTCTCTTGGACTGCCAGCACCACAGTGGTGGTGAAGAAAGCCCAGCAGCGACTCCACTTCTTGAGGGTGCTCAGGAGAAAAAAATCCAGAGAAGCTGCTGATGTTGTTCTATAGAGCCACCATCAAGAGCATCCTGACGTACTGCATCACAGTGTGGTACAGGGTGTGCTCAGCAGGAGACAGGAGAGCGCTGCAGAGGGTAATCAAAACGGCCCAGGGGATCACTGGTTGCTCTCTGCCCAGCCTGGAAGACACTGCCAGCTCTCGCTACCTCAGCAGAGCTGCCAGCATCAGCAAAGACACATCCCACCCCAGCAACCACCTGTTTGACTTACTACCCTCCGGCCGACGGTATAGGTCCATCAAAACTAGGACAAACAGACTCAAGGACAGCTTTCTCCACAGAGCGATCACTACACTGAACAATAACAAATCACTCTAATCCGCACCTTTCAAGTTTCTTGTGCAACATCTGTAAACCATGTGCAATTTTCCGCAAATTCATCATGTTGACCCAACCAATTTACATTTAGGTCACTCAGCAAAAATGTTTCTGGCTACGTTAACACATTTTACTTGGGTGGAAATACTTTCCATAATTTTATTATGTTCACTGAGCAAGTTAAATTTTAAGTTGTTGCATGTTATGTTAAAAGTACATGATTTGAATCTGTTCACACAAAAAAAAACTTGATTTTATATACATGTTAGACTTATGTTCATACAACATAAAAACCAACAACACCCATGTTGGTTTTTTCGAGTGCACCATGAAGTCCCAGGGACTCAAACTGAACCCTAATTCTCCACTCATCAATGTCCGCGTTGAATACACGGCTGTGCTTCTTTCAATGTTTGGACTTTAAGGAAAAAGTCATTGTACTGCAGCAATTTTCTACAGTGTTTAGGATTTTCACTGAATTTTGAATGTTGGTTTGTGTCTTTTGTGGACTCACACAGCCAATGTGGTATCTCCAGCCTGACTCTGACTGAACCTCCAGAATGTTTTCCACAGGGTCTCCACCAGAGTAAACTGCAGGTTGACCATCACATCCAGTATAGCCTGAAAGAAAAGAGAAAACATGAGAAAAAAACCCAAGTGATTCCATATTGTGTTAACAATGCAGAGTGGAAGATTGACTAAAATAAATATCATGAACTTTTCTGTGAGGGAAAATCATGAACTAACAATGATTGTTAGTTCATGATTTTCCCTCACAGACAACAAAAAGCTAAGAAGTATCCCTTCAGTGAATTACCTCACAGTGTTCTCTGTACAGCAGCTGAAAACTTTTATATGCTCCAGCTCAATGCCTTCAGGCAGAGCCTTCCCCTGAAGGTCAATGTCTGGGAACTCTGGAAGGGCTCTTGATGCATCTGGGCAGAGAACACAAGAACACTAGCTACTCAGAGAGAAATCACACAAAATGCAGCAATTAATCACTGTTAAATAGTAACAAGGTAACATGGCACTTGTGTCATGGAAAAAAACACAGGTCTTTATTAAGGATTTATCATCACTATCATACCTGTATATTTCTTTAGCGTTGCCTCACCTAGAAACTGCTGGTACTGTTGAACCTGGGTGCTGATGTCCACATGCCCTGCTCCCTGCTGCTGTTGCTGCTGCTGGCCTGCTCCTGCTGCTGTGCCATTTGTCATTCCCTCTACTTTATGAACTGGCTTCAACCTGATACAGAAAGAGACACAAGACAAAGTGGTTAAAACATACAGCTTCACACAACAATAAGCAATCTGCAGGTTTTATTAAAAATATGACACAAATTTGTCCATAGTCACACCACGATCATTATTGGTTTAATGGATTAGTTTGTTTTTTTTTTTTTAACTTATCTGACATCACTTTTCAAAGTGGGTCATATTGGTTAGTATACTATATATAGTAGGATGTTTAAACACACAACAGTAAAGAGTATTTTCATGCATTAAAAATTAATTTTGAACTAATTTTGTGTGCTGTATTATAGACAACTGATTGGACCAGTTGTATGCCCTGGTGGTTGCCATCCAAAACTCAAGGCAGTTAAGTGGTGTTGTGGATGCAGCAAAGCGCAGCACCACTGCATGCTCCCAGACTTGACTTGACTTGTATGATACATAAGAAACCCAATGTTTCTGGTGGTTTAATGAGACAAGACCTTTGTGTGTGTGTATTTACCTCTGTTTCTGTGAAAAAGGTTGCTGCCTCATGGCCAGATGTTGCTGATCTTCCATTAGACGGAGAAGAGAGGAGCCAGCCTTGATCCGCAGTCCGTAGTAGTGGTATTTAGAGTTACCTCTGTTAGGAACAAACACAAAAGGTTTGTACAAAAGTGCTGCATAATTGCTACCTGGTTTGCAAAACAACTGCTAGCCTGGGTTCAATGAAGGTCAAACACTTCAAGGTTTTAGTAGAACATGATGAAAACAGACTTTTATAACACATAGAAAATTATTGCTTTTATATATAAAGACAGGACATGTAGGATTATGGATATATGGGTGACAGAAATGTGACTCAAACAATTTTCTTTCTTTCTTTCTTTATTTTATTTTAAAACATCTTAAAATCAGCATTTTTTTCTCCAAAATGTACATTTATAAATCATGCATGTTTCAAAAAGGAGTAGGATGAAGCTTAAGCTTATCAAGCCCTACCCCTAATTTACATGTAGTCATATGGTATGTGAAAGGACATTTAAATATAATAAGAAAACAGCATTAGTTTGATTACATTGTACATGTAATGATTAAATTACATTACTCATTTTTATATGCATCAAAAATTAATTTTTTATATTCTTTTTTTAATTGCTGGATATTTTTACTTTGCTTAATGTTTTCAGGCAAGCCATTCCAGAGCTTCATTCCACTGACTGTTACACTAAAACTCCTACGTGTTGTTCTTACACACTTTGTTTTCAAGTTCAATTTTCCTCTTATATTTCCCATCTCTATCAGAAAACATTTTTTGTATGTGCACTGGAAGTAACTTATTCCTTGCTCTAAAAAGTATTAGAGCAGTTCTAAAATTGATCAAATCAGCAAATTTTAGAACTTTTGACTCCAAGAATAAGCTGTGTGATCTCTGTAACGTTTATTATTTACAACTCGTATCACTTTTTTTTGCAGAATAGTTAATGGTTGAATGTTTATTTTGTATGTGTGACCCCACACTTCAACACAATAGGTAAGATAGAGCAGAAACAATGAACAGTATAGTATTTGTAAGGCCTGTTTAGTTAATAGGTGCCGAATTTTTCTCATGACTGCAAGGCATTTAGCCAGCTTTGACCGGACGTGTTGTATACGTATGTCCCTTCCAACTAATTTTATTATCCAGAATTACACCTAGAAATTTTATTTCGTCAACTAATTCTAATTCTACATCATCAATACTCAACTTTACTTCATTTTTTTTTTAATGTTTCCAAATATCATGAACTTAGTTTTCTTCAAATTTACAGCTAATTTATTTATATCACACCATCTCTTTAGTTTTCTTCAAATTTACAGCTAATTTATTTATATCACACCATCTCTTTATTTTAATAAACTCTTGTGTGGCTAGCTCAAGTGTCTGTTCTAGATTCTCACCAGATGCAAATACGTTGGTATCATCTGCAAATGATACAATTTTCATATTTCTTAAGATATTGTTTAAATCATTTGCATACATTAAGAACAAAATCGGTCTCAACACCGAGCCTTGTGGTACGCCACACTTTATTTCTTGCAAATCTGATTTAATTTCATTTAGTTGAACAAATTGCTTTCTATGACTTATATATGTTGGGAAAGTGTAAGTACACGGACCCACAACAGGGGGCGCAAATGAACGGACAATGGAATAGGTCAAATAACAACACTTTACTGTTGCGAACGTGCACAACAAATACAACAAATTACAACAATGGACAAAATTCAATTCACAATGGTGTCGTGTGGGCAGGCTCGAAGATAGGAGACGCCTCTCCAAAGTAGAACCGGAACCATACGGTTTCCTCCGCCACAGGACCCCAGGAATACTGGAGCCGCCAAGTTCCGAACTCCCAGGTGGCCACTGCCTCCGCGTGTCGGACCTGGTACTGCTGGCGAGGAACAAGAACACAATTAAACGTGGGCGCGTCTGCACCCAGCAACCTGCACGGCAGGGAAGCTACCTCCACCTCTCGTTGGAGAAAAAAGTCTGCAATCACTCACAAAAATCACAAAAGTTACTGTCAAGCAGTCAGCTGAGATTATTACCTTCCAGGTAGAACGATATCTCGGCAAAGAGGTGGAGACGTCGTCCTGCTGATATACCCCTGCCGATCAGATGATTGGTAACAGCTGTTGCCGGTGATGTGTGACAGCTGCGCCCTCTGGTGCCTGGAGCCCGCACTCCAGACAGGGCGCCCTCTGGTGGTGGGCCAGCAGTACCTCCTCTTCTGGCGGCCCACACAACAGGACCCCCCCCTCAACGGGCGCCTCCTGGCGCCCGACCAGGCTTGTCCGGGTGGCAGCGGTAGAAATCGGCCAGGAGGGCCGGGTCCAGGATGAAGCTCTTCTTCACCCAGGAGCATTCCTCAGGTCCGTACCCCTCCCAGTCCACCAAATACTGGAAGCCCCGGCCCATCCTACGGACATCCAAAAGCCGGCGTACAGTCCAAGCCGGCTCGCCATCGATGATCCGGGCAGGAGGCGGTGCCGGGCCCGGAGTACAGAGGGGTGAGGTGTAATGTGGTTTAATCCGGGACACGTGAAATACAGGATGGATCCGCAGTGAGGCCGGGAGCTGAAGCCTCACTGCGGCTGGACTGATGACCTTCTGGATCTTGAAAGGGCCGATGTAACGGTCCTGTAACTTGGGGGAGTCCACTTTGAGGGGGATGTCTCTGGTGGATAACCACACCTCCTGCCCTGGCCGATACGCAGGGGCCGGGGTCCGCCGACGGTCTGCATGGGCCTTTGACCTCATCCGGGCCCTCAGCAAGGCAGAACGGGCGGCACGCCACACCCGACGGCACTTCCGTAGGTGGGCCTGGACCGAGGTCACACCGACCTCTCCCTCAACCACTGGAAACAAAGGAGGTTGGTACCCCAGACATACCTCGAAAGGGGAGAGGCCGGTGGCTGACGACACCTGGCTGTTATGGGCATACTTGATCCAGGCCAGATGGGTACTCCAGGCCGCCGGGTGCGCGGCTGTCACGCAACGCAGGGCCTGCTCCATCTCTTGATTGGCCCGTTCTGCTTGCCCGTTGGTCTGGGGATGGTACCCGGATGAGAGACTCACCGTGGCCCCCAGTTCCCGGCAGAAGCTCCTCCAGACGTGCGAGGAGAACTGGGGACCACGATCGGAGACGATGTCTGTTGGGATCCCATGCAGCCGGACGACGTGGTGAACCAGGAGGTTCGCTGTCTCCTGGGTCGTCGGGAGCTTCGGGAGGGCCACGAAGTGGGCCGCCTTGGAGAATCGGTCCACTATCGTGAGGATGGTGGTGTTGCCCTGGGACGGCGGGAGGCCCATGACAAAATCCAGGCCGATGTGGGACCAGGGGCGATGGGGCACGGGCAGCGGCTGGAGCAGACCCGAAGCCCTGCGATGGTCAGCCTTGCCCCTGGCGCAGGTGGTGCAGGCCTGGATATAATCCCGGACGTCGGCCTCTAGGGACGCCCACCAGAAGCGCTGCCGGACAACTGCCACGGTTCTTCGCACCCCTGGATGACAGGAGAGCTTAGAGCCGTGACAGAAGTCCAGGACTGCAGCCCTAGCTTCTGGTGGGACGTATAGTCTGTTCTTCGGCCCAGTTCCAGGGTCCGGGCTTCGTGCCAGGGCCTCCCGGATGGTTCTCTCTACGTCCCAGGTGAGGGTGGCCACGATAGTGGACTCCGGGATGATGGGTTCCGGTGGATCCGACAACTCCGTTTTGACTTCATCTTCATGTACCCGGGACAAGGCATCCGATCTCTGGTTCTTAGTCCCGGGACGGTAGGTGATCCGGAAGTCAAAACGGCCGAAGAACAATGACCAGCGGGCTTGCCTGGGATTCAGCCGCTTGGCGGTCCTGATATACTCCAGGTTCCGGTGGTCAGTGAAAACCGTGAATGGCACGGACGTTCCCTCCAACAGATGTCTCCACTCTTCAAGAGCCTCTTTCACCGCAAGGAGTTCTCGATTGCCGACGTCATAGTTCCGTTCGGCCGGGGTCAACCTGCGGGAAAAATAGGCACACGGGTGAAGGACCTTATCGGTCTTCCCGCTCTGGGAAAGCACAGCTCCTATCCCTGAGTCCGAGGCGTCCACTTCAACCACTAACTGGTGACTAGGATCAGGCTGCACCAGAACGGGTGCAGACGAGAAGCGCCGTTTCAACTCCTTGAACGCGGCATCGCAACGATCCAACCAGGTGAAGGGGACTTTTGGTGAGGTCAGGGCTGTCAGGGGGCTAACTACCTGACTGTAGCCCTTAATGAACCTCCTGTAGAAATTAGCAAAGCCGAGGAACTGTTGCAGCTTCCTACGGCTAGTGGGTTGGGGCCAGTCTCTCACCGCCGCAACCTTGGCCGGATCAGGAGCGACGGAGTTGGGGGAGATGATAAACCCCAGGAAGGACAAAGATGTGCGGTGGAACTCACACTTCTCGCCCTTCACAAACAGCCGGTTCTCCAACAACCGCTGCAGGACCTGACGTACATGCCGGACATGAGTCTCAGAATCCGGAGAAAAGATGAGTATATCGTCTAGATATACGAAGACGAATCGGTGCAGGAAATCCCGCAAGACATCATTAACCAAAGCTTGGAACGTCGCGGGGGCGTTTGTGAGGCCGAACGGCATGACCAGGTACTCAAAGTGACCTAAGGGGGTGTTAAATGCTGTCTTCCACTCGTCTCCCTTCCGGATCCGAACCAGGTGATACCCATTTCTAAGATCCAATTTAGTGAATATTCGGGCTCCATGCAGGGGTGTGAACACCGAATCCAACAGGGGCAACGGGTATCGGTTGCGAAACGTGATTTCGTTCAGCCCCCTATAATCAATGCATGGACGAAGTCCGCCGTCTTTTTTACCCACAAAAAAGAAACCTGCACCCATCGGGGAGGTGGAATTCCGGATCAACCCGGCGGCTAAAGAGTCCCGGATGTAGGTCTCCATTGATTCGCGCTCAGGTCGGAAGAGGTTGTACAGCCTGCTGGACGGGAACTCACCGCCTGGAACCAAATCAATGGCACAATCATACGGACGGTGGGGGGGAAGGGTGAGCGCCAGATCCTTACTGAACACATCCACAAAGTCGTGGTACTCCACCGGCACCGTCCCTAGATTGGGCGGGACTCTGACCTCCTCCTTAGCCTGGGAACCGGGAGGAACCGAGGAACCTAAACATACCCGATGGCAGGTCTCGCTCCACTGAACCACTACCCCGGATGGCCAATCGATCCGGGGATTGTGTTTCAACATCCAGGGGAACCCTAAAATCACACGGGAGGTAGCAGGTGTCACAAAAAACTCGATCTCCTCCCGGTGATTTCCTGACACCACCAGAGTTACAGGTGGTGTCTTATGCGTGATTGGAGGGAGTAGGGAGCCATCTAGTGCCCGCACCTGCACAGGCGAGGTAAGCGCCACCAGAGGGAACCCTACCTCCCTGGCCCATCTGCTGTCTAACAGATTCCCTTCAGAGCCCGTGTCCACCAGTGCTGGGGCCTTCAGGGTTAAATCCTCATAAAGGATCGTAACTGGGAGTCGTGTGGCAATGTGGGTGTGTCCCACGTGAATGTCTCGGCCCACCCCTAGCCCAGTTTCTAGGGGCGGGCGTTGGCGTTTAACCGCTCGGGGGAGTCTCTTACCTGATGCTCTATCGAGCCACAAACAAAACACGCTCCGCGGGCCAGCCTCCTCTGTCTATCTGGTGCCCTAAATGTGGCCCTGCTCGTGTCCATAGCTTCGTCAGCAGGGGGAGCTGTAACCGCCCGGAGCGCAGGGGCCGTGGAGCGTGGGGAGGGCGGAACGCGGTCGGAACCGGAAGGGAGAGGGACGGCGCGTGCCCGGCCACGCCCTTCGTCTCGTTCCCGACGGCGTTCTTCTAACCGATTGTCTAATCGTATGACGAGATCAATAAGCCCATCTAAATCCCGCGGTTCGTCCTTAGCCACCAGGTGCTCCTTTAGAACCAATGACAGTCCGTTTACAAAGGCGGCGCGGAGGGCAGTGCTATTCCAGCCGGACCTCGCAGCCGCGATGCGGAAGTCGACTGCATAGGCAGCTGTGCTCCGGCGCCCCTGTCTCATTGACAGCAGCACGGCTGAAGCGGTCTCTCCTCTATTTGGGTGATCGAACACTGTTCTGAACTCCCTCACAAACCCATCATATGTCTGAAGGAGCCGTGAATTCTGCTCCCAGAGCGCTGTAGCCCAAGCGCGTGCCTCACCACGAAGCAGGTTTATTACATAAGCTATCTTGCTAGAATCAGTCGCGTACATGACAGGACGCTGTGCGAAGACGAGCGAACACTGCATAAGGAAGTCCGCGCACGTCTCCACACAACCTCCGTACGGCTCTGGAGGGCTTATGTATGCTTCCGGGGAAGGTGGGAGGGGTCGTTGAACGACCAGTGGAACGTCATTGTTTCGCACAGGGTCAACAGGAGGGAGAGCCGCAGCAGCGCCCTGAGGGCGCGCCTCCACCTGCGCGGCGAGAGCCTCCACCCTGCGGTTATGGAGGACATTCTGCTCGGTCATTAAATCCAACCGAGCCGTGAAAACGGTGAGGATCCGCTGCAACTCACCGATCATTCCTCCTGCGGGCGCCTGTGCGCCCTGTTCTTCCATTGGCCGTTCAACAGCCGGTTGACGCCCCTCGGGATCCATGACGTTGGCCGAGATATCCTGTTGGGAAAGTGTAAGTACACGGACCCACAACAGGGGGCGCAAATGAACGGACAATGGAATAGGTCAAATAACAACACTTTACTGTTGCGAACGTGCACAACAAATACAACAAATTACAACAATGGACAAAATTCAATTCACAATGGTGTTGTGTGGGCAGGCTCGAAGATAGGAGACGCCTCTCCAAAGTAGAACCGGAACCATACGGTTTCCTCCGCCACAGGACCCCGGGAATACTGGAGCCGCCAAGTTCCGAACTCCCAGGTGGCCACTGCCTCCGCGTGTCGGACCTGGTACTGCTGGCGAGGAACAAGAACACAATTAAACGTGGGCGCGTCTGCACCCAGCAACCTGCACGGCAGGGAAGCTACCTCCACCTCTCGTTGGAGAAAAAAGTCTGCAATCACTCACAAAAATCACAAAAGTTACTGTCAAGCAGTCAGCTGAGATTATTACCTTCCAGGTAGAACGATATCTCGGCAAAGAGGTGGAGACGTCGTCCTGCTGATATACCCCTGCCGATCAGATGACTGGTAACAGCTGTTGCCGGTGATGTGTGACAGCTGTCACCCTGGCTGCTCCTGTGAGGCGGCTGCGCCCTCTGGTGCCTAGAGCCCGCACTCCAGACAGGGCGCCCTCTGGTGGTGGGCCAGCAGTACCTCCTCTTCTGGCGGCCCACACAACAATATAGCTTCTAATTCATGATGACACTATGCCTCTAACTCCATATCGTTCCATTTTTTTTATAAGTAAATTATGTTTGATGGTGTCAAATGCTTTACTAAAATCCAAGAATACACCTATTGCACATTTCTTTTTATCTAAACCTTCTGTAATTTCCTCTACCAAATCGAGGAGAGCCAATGATGTGGATCTACCTACCCTAAACCCATACTGACTTTCAGCTAATAAATTATGTTTGTCAATAAAACTCTTTAGTCTTTTAACAAATAGTTTTTCCAAGATTTTTGCAAATTGTGAGAGGATGGATACTGGGCGATAATTTGTGAAACAATGTTTATCACCAGCTTTATATAATGGAACCACTTTTGCAATTTTCATTTCCTGTGGGAATATTCCTGTTTGGAAGGATAAATTAAATATATACACCAGTGGGTTAACTATCACTCGAATCACTTTTTTAATAATTTCCATGTCAATAGTATTAAAATCTGCAGAGGTTTTTGGTTTGAGCTCATGAACAATTTTCAATATCTCATCCTCTTCTATTGCATTTAGAAACACTGAGCTTTTATTTATTTCGACATTTTATAAGCTTCTACTTCTGCCTCATCATCATCTTTAATTTCATTGGCTAAATTGGAACCCACATTCACAAAAAACTTGTTAAATTCATTAGCAATACGTTTGGTATCTGTTATCATTCTGTCCTCATGAATAAAATATTGTGGGTAAGCAAGTGCTTCCCTCCCTTTTCTAATGATTGTGTTCAATACTGCCCATAATCCTTTTGTGTTATCCTTATTTTTTCCAATTTGGTGCTAAAATAATTTTTCCTGCAGCTTCTTAATATACTTGTGAATTTATTTTTATATTTTTTGTACCTTTTTTCAGTATCTATTGTTCTTTCCTTAATAAATTTTCTTTTTACAAGCATTTATAAGCCCCTTTGACATCCATACATTTTCTTTTCTTTTTGTTTTTATACTTAAACATTATGTTTACATAGTATAAATAAAGTCAAGATGATATATGTGGTAACTTCCAGCCCACTCATCCACGACTTTTGGTCATCTTTGTGACAAATACAAGGAAGCACAATATGTCAAAAATTTTGATGCCTTTCAATGACACACTGGCGTGGAGGGTGGAGAGATTGTGTCAAAGAAGAGCTTATTACATTTTGACCCAGATGCACATAAAGAGCTGGATCCAGGATCTTTTTTAAGCATTATGTTGATCATAATTTATTTTCCCCTGCTAAAAATGCTTCTGGCTCTGCATTTAGATCATTTTCAAAAACTGACAGACTCTGCTGAGCCACTATACCATGAACCCCTCATGGCTAGGCATGTATGTGAGACACATATTATGTGCAAAGTTTACATAAGTGTGAATTTGTGTAATGGTGACTTGTTTTTAAGTGATAACCACATTAATTTTAATGCAGTCACAGTAAAATCACAGTCTGAGTGGAGGTTAAAGCAGCTGCATGTGCATGTCCTGCAGTCATGAACACAGCCTATTAAAAACAGCCTTGTGTTCTGCTTGCTGTACGCTCGGCACACTTCTGGATCGAAGTTGGTTATTTTCTCACACGAAAATGATCTGATGTGTGGCTTACTAATCATATCTGATCTGAACCTTGAAACCTATAACAACAGTCTAGATATTGCACTAAAACATTTCAATTTTGATATGTATATGTATGTACAGGCTTGTTTCCGATTATGGTCCATGATGTTTGCCATCTGATGAGCGATCATACCGTGTTCCTAAGCGTCGTGTGCGTAGCCCCATAAACACAGATCTGATAAGTTTCCCGAAGGAAGCGGCATTGACAGGCTCCAGTTTCTGCTCCTGACAGTGCAGCAGATAGTGGCAGTAGAGTGTGGAACGTGGCAAACTCACTCCTTCAGCAGTCTCATAGTTGTCCAGCAACCACTGTACCTGGCACACAGGTTGGGAAAACACAAAAGAGGCTGGTACAGTTAGCAAACCCAGCAGATACAAACTCCCCTCAGTATAATGTATGTGCTCACATGCATATGCGCGTTTACTTGCAGACACATTACACGCATGTTATATATTGACATATTCTGTACATGCACACACATCTTTCCTTTCACTCCATTATGTAAACAAACAAATCCACCTACATTTACAACTGGTGTTGGTCAGTCAGGAATGAAAACACAGTTTGCGTGCCGTGGCATACAACGTTGGTATGCAATGGAATAATGACCTGGTATATTGATGGGTTGTCTGCCAAACATACTGTAGATTGTTACCATCATGTGAGGTTTAATATGATGAATTTTGGATGGGAAAAAAAGTGTTGGGGCATTTCAGGCAAATTAAAAATGCCCCTCATCACATGCACTGTAATGATATGAAAATGATGAGGTCATGGTTTTGTTTTTATACAAGCAGAAAATCACAGTTAAAAATATATGTCAAACCATCACTTTTTATTATTCCATAAACTATATTAATAGTGATTAATATTTTGATCCTAATACAGATCTCCACACTTTTAACTGTGTTTTCCACTTAACAAAACTCAACTATGACATCATCTGCGTGCGCCACCAAGGAGTTGCGTGAATGAGAACAAAACGATAACAGATTCCCGCGCATGGAGCCTCTGCATACCTTCTTGTCTGCCGACGGCACGCTACTCTCCTCGCCCTCTGTAATACTCACAGTGGCTGGGGAGGCGCGAGCAGTGTGTGAGTAACTCTGACTATTGCCTCCGGCCCCTCCGCTGCTGCTGCCCAGCATGTAACCACCCTGGATGACATAACTGCTTGCCGCGCCATTGTTGGTGCCTGCCCCATCCCCTGCTCCATTGGTGGTGCCACCTGTGGCGACCACTGTGGCACCTCCCCCTGTTGTATTAGAGGGCTGAGCTACGAACATGGAAACACCCCCCGATGTTCCAGTAGTTACTGACACAGTGAGTGGTGTACTGGGGGTGGAGGCCTGTGAGCCTGAGGTAGGCTGACCTTCATAATACTGGGCAGCTGTGGTCTGGGTGTACAGAGGGCTGTCAGTGTAAGGGAAGTTGCTGGATCGACTGGAATAGAGACAAGAAATAAGCATCAGGAATAAAGCAATTCATTAAGAAAAACTAGGAAAAAATGTGGATGCAGATTTTACTCTGACATGGTACTGGTGGTGTAGTTAGTGTCTCCTCCCTCCACATATTGCACTTGATTGGTGTACACATGTTGCACGGGCACAGAAGTAAGCTGTTGCGGAACCTAAAGACACATAAACACAGGGGCACATACGCACACACAAAACCCAATTAATCCTTTCCTATCTTATAGAAATGATAATGTTCACCATGAGAGACCCCGCAATTCATTCATGCACAGTTACTTTATAATTAGGACTTGCCAGTATTTCTTAGTTCCATATTTGGTCTCTTTTTATCATGTACGCTGAAATACAGTGTCCTCGAAAAGTACTGGGCCCCTTGGTATTTCACAAATTTTAATTTGTTTATGCCATTTCAAATACAAAAAGTAAATCAGGCTTCTCAATATAAAAATTTCTAAAATTATATTCCTTAATTTTAAACTCAAAGCAAATCTATACAACTTGACATTTATTAATTAAAAATATAAAAGCCAAGATGATGGGTTGCATAAGTAATGGAACACTTCGGTATAATACCTGTAAATAATCAGTTTTATTGCCGGTTTTCTTCAGACAAATCAGGGGATGGATACAGAATCAGAATCAGAATTTCTTTATTGTCCTGTAAAGGGAAATTAATGTTGCAGCAGGAGCACACAAAGGACAAGGTACACAAAGGTAACAATATCAACAGTGAAAATAAGACCCAATTAAAAGTCTAAAATCAAACATAATAATAATAAAATAATAATAATAATAATAAAATAAAAACAGTAAAAACAATACCCATACAATGTCAAATATTCAATCCAGAGTCCATGTCAAAAACAAAAGTATTGCAAAAATGCAATATGTGGATGTGCAAATAAGCAATAGTAGTGCAAAATAAACAACATCAAAGGCTAATTGCCACTGAGTAATAAAATTGCACTAGGGATAAACAAGACCTGAAATCTTTTAGTCCTCCTCATAGGAGCCCTAAAACGACGGCCTGAGGGCAGAAGCTCAAACTCTTTTCTCAGTGGATGATTAGAACAATCCAGAACAGCATTAGCCTTTCTCAGGACCTGTCTGTTATAGATGGACATTACCCCGGCCTGCTGACTACCTGAGATTTTTCCAGCAGTTTTGACAAGACTGCCAAGATGACTCTTATTTGAACAATTCAAATTTCCAAACCAAGCAACAATACAAAAAGTCAAGACTGATTCAATAAAACTTCTATAAAATGAGTCATCATCTCAGAAGAAACCTGGAAGGTTCTCATCTTCCTCAAAAAGAACAATCTTTGCTGAACCTTTTTGGAGATAACATCAACATGAGGTTCAAAGCAAAGTTTATTATCAAGGACCACACCCAGATATTTATAGCTCTCCACCATCTCAACATCAACATTTTTAATAACAGCTGGTGATGGAAAACAGGTAGACTTCCTAAAATCAATAATCATATCTTTAGTTTTTGACACATTCAATTCCAGAAAAGACTCCTCACACCAAGAGACAACGTCATCAACAGCAGGCCCATGGTCCTGCTCATCTCCCTGAAGAAGACTAACAATAACTGTATCATCAGCAAACTTTAAGATGTGTCTGTTAATGACACTGCTGCGGCACTCAGTGTACAAAATAAAGAGCAGGGGTGACAAGCAGCAACCCTGAGGAGAGCCGGTAGAAGAGGAGAGCACACGAGAAAGAACACCGTTGACTCTCACACACTGTGACCTATGAGTTAAAAAGTCAGTTATCCAACTAATCAGGTGAGGATCAAGTTTAAAATGATGGAGGAGCCTATCAGCAAGCAAAAAAGGTTGGATGGTATTGAATGCTGAGGAAAAGTCTACAAATAAGAGTCTGGCATGTGTCTTCTGTCCCTCCAAATGCCTAAACAAAAAGTGCAATAATATTACCACTGCATCCTCGACACCTCTGCCAGCTCGGTATGCAAACTGCAGTGGGTCAAGCTGTTGTTCAACATGCAACAAAATTTCTGATCTGATAATCTTCTCAAAAGTCTTCATCACTAAAGAAGTCAAAGCTATAGGCCTGAAATCATTAAATACTTTGGGGGAGCCACTCTTTGCTATTGGAACAATAACCGAATGTTTAGAAATATACATACATGAACATTTCCAAGTCACTGAATATGTCTTGGACTTTATTTACATGAGTTTGAGTTTAATGAAGGTAATTTTAGACATTTTTATATTGAGAAGCCTGATTTACTTTTTGTATGTGAATTGGCACAAACAAATTAAAATGTGTGAAATACCAAGGGGCCAAATACTTTTGGAGGGCACTGTACTTGTAAAGTGGTAGGTGAATCCAGTGATGTTGGATGAGTATAGCCTGAGCTGGACCTGCAGAGTGGGCTTCACACTCTTTTAGTACTTACAGAGAACATTAATCAGAGAAGAGGTAAAATGACTGGTAATGATGAAGGATGGTACCAGTAATATCAAAGAAAGAAAGAGATGCAATAGAGGAGCCTGCTGCAGCAGTTCTCTATACAATCTGCTGACAAACAGGTAATTTACACTGGCTGTCCTATCGGATGTTGCAGCTGACTCTCTTCTAAGATCACTATCTCTGCATTACTCTGTCAGCTCTGTCAGAGCTGGAAGGTAGCAAAGAAAGACATGGTCATAGTTGTGTTATGCTGACTAATGCTGGGACAAAATGTGAGAACCAAATAAATTTTGAGTTGTTTCAGAGGTCATAATTACTTTTTTGTGATGACCTGTGTTTGTCAGTCAGTGATTATTCAACTGTATGTAAACATCATACTTGACCATCATGACCAACAGCAACAGCCTCTGTGCATGTCTGACTAACCTCCTGGCTGATATGGACAGGCTGTAGACTGGTGACACTAAGCTGGGTGCCAGGCTCAGTCTTGGCTATCTGGGAAGTGGCCTGCACAACAGACCTCTGCTGGGAAGGACATATACAAACATAATGTTTTAAGAGTAAGCACTCGGGGGGGGCACTCTTCATGAATGCTGTTTGTGTGTGTGTGTGCATATTTTACCTGCTGAGCTGTCTGGACCTGCTGAACAACCTGGGTGGGAACTCCTGTCTGCACCACTGCTGGAGGTGGACTTGCATCTGACACACTGTCATTTGAGTGAAGGGACCCCTCTGAAGAGCAAAGTCGGAATTTACAATCATTTACAAGATGTTCACAATATTTTATTCTTACATTGGATGTGCCTTTCATTTTGTGACTGACAAACATTTAGGGAGGAAACATATGAAATCAATACCCCGCAAATACTTCTGCATAAGGATTTTACTTTTATGTATTACTGTTCAGTTCACTTTTTAGCCTTTTGCCATATTTGCTCTGAGCTGCACAATCAAAGTAGTATGTGAACATGGGCGATGAGCATGCATGTCACAGAGGAAGGTTAGAAAAATCTGCAAAGTTATTATTCAACTTCATTAATGAACCCTCTGAACCCAAACCAGTTTATAGGTGTTTTTTGCTCCTGTCACATTTTTATTCAGGTGCTGTATTTTTCACTCCAACTGCAAGTCTTGCACCTCTATGAAAATGACACAATCATGGTTAGGAATAGATACAACTCAGCAGGACACAGGTACAGCATAAATCATAAACAAAGGGGGGAAAAGGTTGAATTTTTTTGTTGGATAACCTATTTTAGAAAAACTAAAAAATGATGTAATCACAACATTTTAACAAGGATCTGCAGTTCAATTCATTTTATTTTTGTCATGCAACTATTGGTCTCAGCCAAGTCATTCAAGACTTTCCAGTGGTGTGGAGTAGCTAAAAATGTTTGTTTTTTTTATATGATCTGGGAATGTGTGAAAGGCTTATTTCTGGTAAAATGTTAAAAAAGGTACATGGTGAAATATCACAGTTTTAATGCCAGAATTGGTTATTTCTTCTGATGGAAGTTACTGTAATTCAAGGACCTCCAAAAATGTGAAAACCCAATGATAAATTCTATTGTCAGTTTCTGGCTTTGATAAATGTTGTAATTTTGGTTATTTTTTATGAAAACAAATGTTTCCTACCTGTTGGCGAACTGTAAGGTTTAAAGGATTTATCAAACTCTGACTTCCTAAACTGTGTAAAACTTGTATACATACATTTCACCTGTGCATGTCTTGATCCAACCAAGAGCCATGTCGGTCTAGTTTAGCTCAGTTTCAAGTTATAGAATTCATTTCAGATTTGCAGTGTTTTTAAATTACTTCCTGACACAATGTGTCTTTTTTTTTTAAAGGAAAGGAAAGCCTACCCTCATTAGCCTGCTAACATAGGGAAGAAAACCACAACAATGGTATTACCCTTTCACAATAAAACATTTCAATGTACAGCTGCCATCCAAGGCAGCAGCCATTATCAATTTTATTATTAAAAAATAATGATATAAAAAATTGTTTATCCAACCTGTTCTGTTCTCTAATGTGTTTTCATATAATTTTTCAGAATGTTTTGTCATCAGTATCATGTTGCTGTTGAAATACTTAACTCAAAATTTAGTTAACTCTACTTCATTTTTTATGTTAGCACCAAGTACTGCAGTAATTTCCTAATGTTGTGAACTTGTTCACTCATATGGCAATAAAACTTTTCTGATTCTGATTCATTCTGATATTTCTTCAGGCATTCAGCTTAGTTCACAATAACTAATTATTTCTACCTACCTACAGATACTTATATCTGAATGAATGCAGGTGTCAGATGTTCATTTTGTTTTTTTAAAGTACAAAGTGGCATGTGTATTTCAGTCCCAGCATTCCATGATGTGTGAAATGTTAAGCCCTTACCTGTGACAGTAACAACGATGTATTGAGGAGTGCTTTGAGCATTCCCAGACTGTGTGGGGGAGCCCTGTATCTCTGCAGTCACATACTGTGTCTGGGCAGGCTGGGCCTGTGCTGTGGACTGCGCTTGGCTGCCAGTTGTAGGCTTTTGAGTGGTGACTGAATTGGCTTGTTCTGTGGGAGTAGTTTGGCCTGCAGGTGCAACAATAGTGGGAGTGGCCACAGTTGTCTGAATCTCTGCCAGAAACTGTGGAGTAGTTGCAGGGGTAGAAGTGCCATCAGGTTGTGTCGCAGTTACAGTTACAACAGTCCCCTGAGGTTGGGCTGCTGGTTGGATCTCACCTACAAAGCTTGATGTAGCCATTACAAGAGCTGGGACCCTAGAGAGATAAAGTGAGAACACAGTTACACATTTTTGCCCAAATATTAGGAATGATATCATCACATCAATCTGAGATTTGGATAATTATTACTGTTTGTTTCCAGTTGTTATAGGATATGTTTCCAGTTGTTATAGAATATTCTATTGTCATATATTGCTTTGGCACAAGTTTTTTTAAGCCGGATGCCCTTCCTGACGCAACGTCACATTACATGGAGAAATGTGGCAGGGGTGGGGTTTGAACCAGTAACCTTCGGCACTGAAACCAAGTGTACTAAATCCTTTTTGGGATAAACGTTTGATAACATTTTGTTATCAAATTCTTATGACAAAGAAATGTCATTGAGGCTTGAAGTTTTCAATTTATACATTAACTTTATCATAACTAACTATGAATAGAACCGACAACCAACCAATGTACATCATGCTGCCATCACTTGGACTGGCAGTCGCTGTGTTGCATCGCTCAGCATCTGCATAAAGTAGACTTCTCGTCTACTTTGGCCCCACCTAGCAGGCAACATAGTGACCACTTGTCTGTTGTTGCTGTAAAACACCCACTGACTGAAAATGAATGGCAGCTGGTCACTCTGCCTCTGTCTTCTTATAGCTACGATGAACATTATAAACAATGATGCCAACATGCCATTTACTGGACAAAGTATGTAACAATACCACTGCCAACAACCAAAGTATTTTTCTGCAGTTTTCATTCTGTCGAATAAAAGTTTTCAGATTGGCAAGAATGCAGCACGGAGGCTTAGTGGTTAGCACTGTTGCCTCACAGCAAGAAGCTCATGGTTCAGGCCCACCTGTGGCCTTTGAGTGTGGAGTTTGCGTGTTCTCCCCGTGTTTGTGTGGGTTCTCTCCAGGTGCTCCGGCTTCCTCCCACATCCACAGACATGCAGGTTAGGTGAAATGAAAACTTTAAATTGACCCTGCGTGTGTGTGTTAATGTGTTTGTCTGTTTATATGTGGTCCAGCAATAGACTGGTGTCCTGTCCAAGGTGTACCCCACCGCATGCCCTGATGACTGCTGGGATAGGTTCCAGCCCCCCATGACCCTTAATTGAAGTAAACGGGTATAGAAAATGGATGGATAAATACATATAGTAATACTGTGATATAATGCCATGACCATCCAAAAAGTAAAAAAATACAGTGATATTAATTTTAAATCATATAGCCCACTCCTATTTATCATTAAAATAACTGAATTTTAATTTTTAAGCACACATCTACTTTACAGTAAAGTTCTAAACTGCTTTATTCAGAAAGATGGATGTTTACGAAAAGAGAATTAATTAGACACAGTATTTGTTACAGGAGCCAGCTTTATGTTTTAAAAGGAGGGGAAACCAGTGAACTACCTGCACCAAGTTGAGCACATTTGATCTATAAATCCAGAAACAATAAAATATAAAATAAAAAGACATGTAGGTTAGGTGGATTGGAATCTTTAAATTGTCCGTAGGTGTGTGCGCGGGAGTGAATGTGTTTGTTTGTCTATATGTGGCCCTGCAACAGACTGGCGTCCTGTCCAGGGTGTACCCTATCTCACGCTCTATGAGTGCTGGGATAGGCTCCAGCTCCCCGTGACCCTTAATTAGAGTAAGCAGTTCAAGATGAGTGAGTGAGCTTGGCAAGAATAACACTGAGGAGGGGAGGCGATGGTTTAGTGGTTAAAGCGCTGGGCTTGAGACCAGAGGATCCTTGGTTCAAATCCCAGCCTGACCAGAAAATCACTAAGAGCCCTTGGGCAAGGTCCTTAATCCCCTAGTTGCTCCTGGTGTGTAGTGGGTGCCTTGCATGGCAGCAGCCTGGCATTGGGGTGAATGTGAGGCATTGATGCATAAAGCGCTTTGAGTGTCTGATTCAGATGGAAAAGCGCTATATAAATGCAGTCCATTTACCATTTCACTGATACCAATAAAAGGCTCATATTGGGTGATATTGTCAGCCAACCTATACCTATAAGGAGAACTCTCCAGAGTTGCCAAAATAAGAGGAATATAATCCACTATTTCAGAGAATATCATAGAATAAAGTGAAAAAAGTGAAACTTGAGCTTCAAATAATACTTTAAAAAAAAGTGTATGTAGCAATAGAGAGTTGGATATTTTGGAAAACACTAACTCATTGTGTTCTAGCCAGCTGGGACCTTTGTATGTGTGTTGCTTGCCTGATGTGATGTCTCTATGGGTTTAAATTGTGAACTCTGATTAATGCCAAATTCCAAAAACACAGTTAGTAGATGAATTGGCTGAATGTAAATTGATTACTGATGTGAATATGAGTTGAATAGGGTTGTCTGCTTGTATTAGTCCTGTGATGGACCTACAACCTCTCCCAAGTAACCTCTGCCTCTTGCATAGGGCATTCTTGGATAAGTCCAGGTAAGTGGAGGGAAAAAAGAATGTGGCAAAAGTGGTGCATTTTGAAGAATAATATCTAATATCTACAAAATATAACTATTCTGTAAAAGCACTGAAGGAGAAAAGAAAAGGGACAAACAAATGATTAAAATGAAATTCACTATTTCTGTGTTTTGCACTACTGGACTGTAAAAACTCAAACCTCAATATCACTATTTACAAGCCATTTTTAAAGCTGCAGGTTCACAGAAAATGAATTGAAAACATTAATAATTACTGATCTTTTAAGTCATTTCTAAAACAAAACTGTTACACCCTGGTACCATTTCCAAAAAAAATGTGACAAGGCACAGCATCTCCTGTTTTTAAATCATTGCATATTAACGACTGTGGCAAAAACAAGCAATTTCATGAAATGGCATTGGGATTTGGCCTGCCTGAAACTACCTCAAAGGAAGATCCCGGTAATAGCAGCAAATATTTAAAGTGGTGCTATACAACTCTGTTCAGTTTTTTGTGTGTTTCATTGTTTTGGTTTTTTTTGGTCGCATTCTTCTCTACAGAACTCCACCTACAGCTTGGGTGTACATATGTCACAAAACTGTTGTAAAAGATCACTGTCGGCCCTCCTCCACTTCCCCCCGCACTCCATGCACATTTCTTTTCAACAAAGACTGCGAATGCAATCTGTGGAGATGTGTCAAGAAAGCGACAATACATAGAAATACATAGAGATCAGAGAATTTATCTGAATATACTTGTAAGTGCAGCAGCAAGAATGCCAGACCTGCATCTGTTTTGCATGTTTCTTTAGCTTTCCGCACTCGCTATTCCAAGAATGACCAACCGAGGTTGAGCTGTGTGTGACACCATGCTCAGTAACACACTCTTCTTCTCTTCCTCAAACATCAGTTTTTGTGTTTTGGGGCTTTTCTTTTTCTTTTTCGCTGACTTTGCGATAATGACAAAATGTAAGAAAAAAGCCTTCACTGGCTTGATTTTATAGCAGCTAGCTTGCCTCAATAAGTGGGCATGCATGTAAGCCAGTTTGTGTTTCTTCCGAGACACCATTCTGAGACTGTCATTCAAAGGACACCAGGTAGGTGTCCTGAAATTGCAAAGCTGGTTTCCTGCTATGAGACGATGGTGGGGAGGTGGTATTCTTCCCCAAACCAGCCATTTAGCAATTACAATTAGTCCCAAACTGTAAAATTAAGGTCAACATGTTGCACAGTTCCTCTTTAACCATGAGTTTCTTTTGATATTTTATATTAAATCTCCTAATGACTTTAGACAGCAATACAGGCTTATTTATAATGAAAGTAATTGGGACTGATTCCTTTTTAAAGGTCCAAATGTACTTTCCTGCTTTGGTCTGCAAAGGTAGGTCAACAGTTCATAACTGGCATACATGAATACCTTCTTATTTGATGCCAGGAATCAAATAAATGACTATCAGGACTCAGAACAGCTTTAAGACACCCTTTCAGCTAAACTGTTGACGGAGAGTATGGGCAGGAACAAGGATATTGGTGTCTTGTTACGTGGAACATGATCGCACAGTTTATGGCTTCCACTTATAGTACATACCTGAAGCTCAAGCTGGAAAAATCCTAAATCACACTGCATTTAACCTTGCAAAGTAGTCTCCTGGTGTGGTTTTGTAACACACAAATAGTGGGAAACTTCACTTAAAAAACTTTGAGTAAACATTGTGAATAAAGAAGCGAATAAAGGTAATCCACTGCTGATTGACGAATTACAACACTGCATTTGCAGATCATTAAAGTTTGCTTTAGCTGTAAAATGAATTATGATAGAAGCACCTCCCAAAAGGTCTTTCGCTGCCACGCCCCTTGCATATCATATGTCCTTCACCTACACAGATATTTTCAACTTTCCATTAAATCAGGGGACACCATCCCAACTCAACTTAACTCTGAAACTAACTACAAACTTGTCTAACCTTGTGGCCTCCGTTTATGTTAATGTTACAAACCAAATGAAATGCGTGTATTGAACTGAGCGATTAAATAACTATAACGCGTTCAATATCATACGCGACATGTTAAAACACCTTTAAAAAGGCCTACAACGACCGCTGGCGTTAGCCGAGTGCGGTTAGCTATAAACAGTAGCGAGCACAAGCCCGTCGTGACAACACCAATAGTGCTAGCAAGCTAACTGGTCTCTACAACAACCGCCATTTTGTAGCTTTTGCTTTTGACATCGCCATAACAACGGCCTTGCTTGACTATGCGTCTGTGGCTGCGTCGTCATGGCAAACATAATTCACTGTCACTCATTTGACCGGCCAACACCAGCAGCTTCATTAAACAAATGTACTCGAATGATTATCAGCACGACGGCTAGCTTACAGGCTAACCTCCGCTAACACTAGAAGACAGTTGCCAGTTATGGCTTCTGAAAGAAGGGAGAAAAAAAGAAACAGCACAGTTCAGCTGAAGCATTAGTGGACGGAAAAGATTCTCTGTCTGTTAAGAGCTTCACCTCTTGTTCCACGTGTGTATTTCCCACCGGTAATGTTTCTTCTTTTGTTTTTGTTTTTATAAATTCAGTTGTTGTTGTTGTTGATTCTCGTTGCTGGGCTCTTGTCGCCAGGGCTACCGTGGTTATGGCGCTTCGTCCTCACCAGGGCAACTGTTGCTACCCACCCGGTCCGTTCCCTCCTCCTTCATGGCTGTGATTGGCTGAATGTAGTCGAATAAACTTAAAGCTACAGGACCACTTTTTGTCTTACACACACACACACACACACACACACACATACATAACATATATATATATATATATATATATATATATATATATATATATATATATATATATATATATATATATATATATATATATATATATATATAATCCATTGCCAGTTTTCTGAAGAAGCCAAAGTTCCCACATTTGTGATTTATGTCTTCCATCATTTTGTCTTGTAGCACATGATGCACAACCTGTTTCTGTTGAAAGACTAAAAAAAAAAAAAAGATTTCAGCATTTGCCATAAAATGTTTGCAGCCCAATTTGCGTGCTACTTTTGGGTGTGGAAAGCAATTTTTTAATTGCTCAACTCCTCACTCCTCCCCCTTTTCTTTTTCTTTACCTTTGTCTTTCCTATGATTGCTTGCATGGACTGGGTATTGTGTAGGGTTATGGAAATGAGTGGTTTAGGTTGCGCATGATGCTCGGATCTTTATGAAATCAATGGATACCCTGATTGCAACACTTGATAAGCAGAGTTTGGATTCAGACTGTCTGGATTTGCAGTAGTCCTGGATCGAGGTTAAGATCCAGGCTTTCAGTGACATCCAAGACTCCGCCATCATAAGTGTATTTTACGTGATGAAAGTGTTTAGCTTGCAGGGAGATTTGTCTCTGGGTCCTCAGCCTTTGAGATGGAGAGATGCCTGGCATCAGTTTATGGAGTCATGAGGTTGCTGGACAAAGGTGTTTGGGGATGCTGATACATTTGCAAAGAATGAAGGTCCAAGTCTTTAGGGCCTTTGTGCCTCTTGTCTTCCCACATGGTTGTGAGACTTGAATGCTAACCAGCAACCTAAGATGATGACTGGATGTCATCATCTTAGGGCCATGAGGCATGCAGGTCTTGTAGGGATGGCAGACTGGGGAATTCTCTCATTTTGGCTGTATTTTACTCAGATTTTTGTTTTTTCCTCAACTTGCTTTTCCTTTTAGTTACATTCTGTCTTTTATATGAAATAAATAATCAAGGTATCTCTGCCAGTTTTTTCTTTTACATAGTTTATTGGTCAGCATTTGATTTCCCCAAATTATTTTTAGCATTTTATTAACTTTCCTTACTACTTAGCGTCATTCTTCTTATACGTACAGTGATATGCTCCTGTAAACCTACTGTGCTCTAAACAGTTTAGATATTATACTAGATTATATTATTATATTAGATTAGAGACTTTTTGGCTCTTGCTTGCCTCTACTGGTGGTTGGTTCTCACTGCGGTATTGTATCACTTCCTGTTCCGGAGCACAGCGGTGTTTTGCTGTATCTGTTAGCTGTTTAATCTGCGCAGTTAGATTGATCTAGTTACCTAGATAACGATTTGCTTCACAGTGTAATCTTCACGTGCCTTAACTAAAGCACTCCCTCTGCTGAATCACCTCTAAATTATTTACACATTATTCACTTTGTGTGTTTTTAGGAATCCGCTAGCATAGCGCAGCTACTAGCTCTTAGCCGGTTTAGCATGGCGGCTTCTCCTGTCTCTCCTGCACTTTTCTGCTCTGGGTGTGAAATGTTTAGTTATTCCTCAGCGTCCTTTAGCAGTAATGGTACTTGTAATAAGTGTAGCTTATTCGTAGCTTTGGAGGCCAGGCTGGGCGAATTGGTGACTCGGCTCCGCACCGTGGAAAATTCTACAGCTAGCCAGTCCCCTGTAGTCGGTGCGGACCAAGGTAGCTTAGCCGCCGTTAGTTTCCCTCTCGCAGATCCCGAGCAGCCGGAAAAGCAGGCTGACTGTGAGGAGGAAGCGTAGCCCTAAACAGAAGCCCCGTGTACACCGCCAACCCGTTCACATTTCTAACCGTTTTTCCCCACTCGGCGACACACCCGCCGAGGATCAAACTCTGGTTATTGGTGACTGTTTTGAGAAATGTGAAGTTAGCGACACCAGCAACCATAGTCAATTGTCTTCCGGGGGCCAGAGCAGGCGACATTGAAGGAAATTTGAAACTGCTGGCTAAGGCTAAGCGAAAATTTGGTAAGATTGTAATTCACGTCGGCAGTAATGACACCCGGTTACGCCAATCGGAGGTCACTAAGATTAACATTAAATCGGTGTGTAGCTTTGCAAAAACAATGTCGGACTCTGTTGTTTTCTCTGGGCCCCTCCCCAATCAGACCGGGAGTGACATGTTTAGCCGCATGTTCTCCTTGAATTGCTGGTTGTCTGAGTGGTGTCCAAAAAATGAGGTGGGCTTCATAGATAATTGGCAAAGCTTCTGGGGAAAACCTGGTCTTGTTAGGAGAGACGGCATCCATCCCACTTTGGATGGAGCAGCTCTCATTTCTAGAAATCTGGCCAATTTTCTTGGATCCTCCAAACTGTGACTGTCCAGCGTTGGGACCAGGAGGCAGAGCTGTGGTCTTATACACCTCTCTGCAGCTTCTCTCCCCCTGCCATCCCCTCATTACCCCATCCCCGTAGAGACGGTGCCTGCTCCCAGACCACCAATAACCAGCAAAAATCTATTTAAGCATAAAAATTCAAAAAGAAAAAATAATATAGCACCTTCAACTGCACCACAGACTAAAACAGTTAAATGTGGTCTATTAAACATTAGGTCTCTCTCTTCTAAGTCCCTGTTGGTAAATGATATAATAATTGATCAACATATTGATTTATTCTGCCTTACAGAAACCTGGTTACAGCAGGATGAATATGTTAGTTTAAATGAGTCAACACCCCCGAGTCACACTAACTGCCAGAATGCTCGTAGCACGGGCCGAGGTGGAGGATTAGCAGCAATCTTCCATTCCAGCTTATTAATTAATCAAAAACCCAGACAGAGCTTTAATTCATTTGAAAGCTTGACTCTTAGTCTTGCCCATCCAAATTGGAAGTCCCAAAAACCAGTTTTATTTGTTGTTATCTATCGTCCTCCTGGTCGTTACTGTGAGTTTCTCTGTGAATTTTCAGACCTTTTGTCTGACTTAGTGCTTAGCTCAGATAAGATAATTATAGTGGGCGATTTTAACATCTACACAGATGCTGAGAATGACAGCCTCAACACTGCATTTAATCTATTATTAGACTGAATTGGCTTTGCTCAAAATGTAAATGAGTCCACCCACCACTTTAATCATATCAATATATTGTTCTGACTTATTGTATGGAAATTGAAGACTTAACAGTATTCCCTGAAAACTCCCTTCTGTCTGATCATTTCTTAATAACATTTACATTTACTCTGATGGACTACCCAGCAGTGGGGAATAAGTTTCATTACACTAGAAGTCTTTCAGAAAGCGCTGTAACTAGGTTTAAGGATATGATTTCTTCTTTATGTTCTCTAATGCCAACACAGTGCAGAGTAGCTACCTAAACTCTGTAAGTGAGATAGAGTATCTCGTCAATAGTTTTACATCCTCATTGAAGACAACTTTGGATGCTGTAGCTCCTCTGAAAAAGAGAGCTTTAAATCAGAAGTGCCTGACTCCGTGGTATAACTCACAAACTCGCAGCTTAAAGCAGATAACCCGTAAGTTGGAGAGGAAATGGCGTCTCACTAATTTAGAAGATCTTCACTTAGCCTGGTAAAAGAGTCTGTTGCTCTATAAAAAAGCCCTCCGTAAAGCTAGGACATCCTACTACTCATCACTAATTGAAGAAAATAAGAACAACCCCAGGTTTCTTTTCAGCACTGTAGCCAGGCTGACAAAGAGTCAGAGCTCTATTGAGCCGAGTATTCCTTTAACTTTAACTAGTTGTTGTGAAAGTGTAGGAACACGGACCCACAACAGGGGGCGCAATGAACGGACAATGGAGAGAGTAAATAACAAGATTTACTACTGAAACAAGCACGAGTAATACAACAAACACAATTTGGGGTCGAATCCGCTGGTGTCGTGTGGGCAGGCTCGAAGGTAGGAGACGTCTGTCTCAGTCGAACCGGAACCACCCAGATCTCCTCTGCCACCGAACCCTGGAAATACTGGAACCGCCAAGTCCCGAATTCCCAGGTGGCCACTGCCTCCGCTCGTCGGATCCGGTACTGCTGGCAGGAGAGAGCAACAACACACAGGAGTGGATGAACGCACCCAGTAACAGAGAGGGGAGAAGCCGCCTCCACCTCTTGGCAAAGTATAGCAGGAAGGTGAGTACTTATCCAAAGAATGAGGTTTTCAGTAGTCACCAGTCCTGAAAAAAGGTTTTAACAGTCTTAGCTGATGATGCAATGTATAACTGCAGAGAATACTACCTTGGTCTTAGGCGATATCTCGGCACTGAGGTGGAGACGCCGTCCTCCTGATATACCTCGGTGCTGAGTAGAACAGCTGTGTCTGGTGATGGGTGACAGCTGTCACCCAGGCTACTCCCATGATGCGGCAGCGCCCTCTGGTGCCTGGAGCCCGCACTCCAGGCAGGGCGCCCTCTGGTGGTGGTGGGCCAGCAGTACCTCCTCTTCAGCGGCCCACACAACAGGACCCCCCCCTCAACGGGCGCCTCCTGGCGCACGACCGGGCTTGTCCGGATGGCGTCGGTAGAAGTCGGCCAGGAGGGCCGGGTCCAGGATGAAGCCCTTCTTCACCCAGGAGCGCTCCTCGGGGCCGTACCCCTCCCAGTCCACCAGATACTGAAAACCCCGGCCCATCCGACGGACATCAAGGAGCCGGCGGACAGTCCAAGCCGGTGCTCCGTCGATGATCCGGGCAGGAGGCGGCGCCGGACCCGGGGTGCAGAGGGGTGAGGTGTGAAGAGGCTTGATCCGGGAAACATGGAAGACTGGATGGATCCGCAGTGAGGCCGGAAGCTGGAGCCTCACTGCGGCGGGGTTGATGACCTTGAGGATCTTATAAGGTCCGATGTACCGGTCTTGCAGTTTTGGAGAATCAACCTGTAGGGGAATGTCCTTCGTGGACAACCAGACCTCCTGCCCAGGACGATACTTGGGGGCCGGGGCTCGCCGCCGGTCTGCATGTTTCTTCGCCCTCGTCCGGGCCTGCAACAAGGCAGAGCGGGCGGCCCGCCACACCCGACGGCACTTCCGTAGGTGGGCCTGGACCGAGGGCACACCGACCTCTCCCTCAACCACCGGAAACAAGGGGGGCTGATACCCCAAGCACACCTCAAACGGGGAGAGGCCGGTGGCTGATGACACTTGGCTGTTGTGGGCGTACTCGATCCAGGCCAGGTGGGTACTCCAGGCCGTCGGGTGCGCGGCTGTCACACAGCGAAGTGTCTGCTCCAGTTCTTGATTCGCCCGCTCTGCCTGCCCGTTGGTCTGGGGGTGGTACCCAGACGAGAGGCTGACCGTGGCCCCCAGTTCCCGGCAGAAGCTCCTCCAGACATGTGAGGTGAACTGGGGACCGCGATCGGAGACGATGTCTGATGGTATGCCATGCAGACGGACGACGTGGTGGACCAGGAGGTCCGCTGTCTCCTGGGCCGTAGGGAGCTTCGGGAGGGCCACGAAGTGGGCCGCCTTGGAGAAACGGTCCACTATCGTGAAGACGACGGTGTTTCCCTGGGACGGCGGGAGACCCGTGACGAAGTCCAGGCCGATGTGGGACCAGGGGCGATGAGGCACGGGCAATGGCTGTAGCTGCCCTGAGGTCTTCCTATGGTCGGCCTTGCCCCTGGCGCAGGTGGTACAGGCCTGGACGTAGTCCCGGACGTCGGTCTCCAGGGATGCCCACCAGAAGCGTTGCCAGACGACTGCCACGGTCCTTCGCACCCCTGGGTGACAGGAGAGCTTAGAACCGTGACAGAAGTCCAGGACTGCAGCTCTAGCCTCTAGTGGGACGTATAGTCTGTTTTTTGGTCCGTTTCCGGGGTCCGGGACACGGGTCAGGGCCTCCCGGACGGTCTTCTCCACGTCCCAGGTGAGGGCGGCCACGATAGCGGACTCCGGGATGATGGGATCCGGGGGATCCGACGGTTCCGTTTTGACCTCATCTTCGTGCACCCGGGACAATGCATCCGATCTCTGATTCTTGGTCCCGGGACGGTAGGTAATCCGGAAGTCAAAACGGCCAAAGAACAGTGACCAGCGGGCTTGCCTGGGGTTCAGACGCTTGGCGGTTCTGATGTACTCCAGGTTCCGATGGTCAGTGAAAACCGTGAATGGCACGGCTGTTCCCTCCAACAGATGTCTCCACTCTTCGAGGGCCTCTTTCACAGCAAGGAGTTCCCGATTGCCGACGTCATAATTCCGTTCAGCGGGGGTCAACCTGCGAGAAAAATAGGCACACGGGTGAAGGACCTTATCGGTCTTCCCGCTCTGGGAGAGCACCGCTCCTATCCCTGAGTCCGAGGCATCCACTTCAACCACTAACTGGCGGCTAGGATCGGGCTGCACCAGAACTGGTGCAGACGAGAAGCGCCGTTTCAACTCCTTGAACGCGGCCTCGCACCGGTCCGACCAGGTGAAGGGAACTTTTGGAGAGGTCAGGGCTGTCAGGGGGCTAACTACCTGACTGTAGCCCTTAATGAACCTCCTATAAAAATTAGCAAAACCGAGGAACTGTTGCAGCTTCCTACGGCTTGTAGGTTGGGGCCAATCTCTCACCGCCGCAACCTTGGCCGGGTCCGGGGCGACGGAGTTAGAGGAGATGATAAACCCCAGGAAGGACAAAGAAGTGCGGTGGAACTCACACTTCTCGCCCTTCACAAACAGGCGGTTCTCCAACAACCGCTGCAGGACCTGACGGACATGCCGGACATGAGTCTCAGGATCCGGGGAAAAGATGAGTATATCGTCCAGATACACGAAGACGAACCGGTGCAGGAAGTCCCGCAGGACATCGTTTACCAACGCTTGGAAGGTCACGGGAGCGTTAGTGAGACCGAACGGCATGACCAGGTACTCAAAATGGCCCAACGGGGTGTTAAATGCCGTCTTCCATTCGTCTCCCTTCCGGATCCGAACCAAATGATAGGCATTCCTAAGATCAAGTTTGGTGAAGATATTGGCTCCATGCAAGGGGGTGAACACCGAATCCAACAGGGGCAACGGGTATCGATTGCGAACCGTGATTTCATTCAACCCCCTATAGTCAATGCATGGACGAAGCCCGCCATCCTTTTTACCCACAAAAAAGAAACCAGCACCCATCGGAGAGGTGGAATTCCGGATCAACCCGGCAGCTAATGAGTCCCGGATGTAGGTCTCCATTGATTCACGCTCCGGCCGTGAGAGGTTGTACAGCCTACTGGACGGAAACTCACTGCCTGGAACCAAATCAATGGCACAATCGTACGGGCGGTGAGGAGGAAGCGTGAGAGCCAGATCCTTGCTGAACACATCAGCGAGGTCATGGTACTCCGCTGGCACCGCCTTCAGATTGGGCGGGACTCGGACCTCCTCCTTAGCTTGGGAGCCGGGAGGAACCGAGGAACCTAGACACTCCCGATGGCAGGTTTCGCTCCACTGAACCACTACCCCGGACGGCCAATCAATCCGGGGATTGTGCTTTAGCATCCATGGAAACCCTAAAACCACACGGGAGGTGGCCTGAGTCACGAAGAACTCGATCACCTCCCGGTGGTTACCTGACACCAAAAGAGTTACTGGAGGTGTCTTATGTGTGATTGGTGGGAGTAGGGAGCCATCTAGCGCCCGAACCTGCACAGGCGAGGTAAGAGCCACCAGAGGGAGCCCTATCTCCCTGGCCCATCTACTGTCAAGCAGATTCCCCTCAGAGCCCGTGTCCACCAGTGCTGGGGCCTTCAGGGTTGAATCCTCATAAAGGATCGTGACTGGGAGTCGTGTAGCAATGTGGGTGTGTCCCACGTGAATGTTTTGTCCCACCCCTGGCCCAGTCTCTAGGGGCGGGCGTTGGAGTTTAACCGCTCGGGGCAGTCGTTTGCCATGTGCTCACTCGAGCCACAAACATAACAAGCTCCGTGGGCCCGCCTCCTTTGTGCTCCAGGTGCCCTAAATGTTGCCCTGCTCGTGTCCATAGCTTCGTCAGCAGGGGGAGCCATAGGCGCACGGAGCGCAGGAACAGAGGAACGTGGGGAGGGCGGAGCTCGATCGGACCCGGAAGGGAGAGGGACGACGCGTGCCTGGCCACGCCCTTCGCCTCGTTCCCGACGGCGTTCTTCTAACCGGTTGTCGAGTCGTATGACTAGATCGATGAGCCCATCTAAATCCCGCGGTTCGTCCTTAGCCACCAGGTGCTCTTTTAGGACCAGAGACAGTCCGTTTACAAAGGCAGCGCGGAGGGCAGTGCTATTCCAGCCGGATCTCGCCGCCGCGATGCGGAAGGCGACTGCATAGGCAGCTGCGCTCCGACGTCCCTGTCGTATGGACAGTAGTGCGGTTGAAGCGGACTCTCCTCTGTTGGGATGATCGAACACCGTTCTGAGCTCCCGTACAAACCCATCGTATGTATGAAGGAGCCGTGAGTTCTGCTCCCAGAGCGCTGTAGCCCAAGCGCGTGCCTCCCCGCGAAGCAGATTTATCACATAAGCTACTTTGCTAGCATCAGTCGCGTACATCACGGGACGCTGAGCGAAGACGAGCGAACACTGCATAAGAAAGTCCGCGCACGTCTCCACACAGCCTCCGTACGGTTCTGGAGGGCTTATGTATGCTTCTGGGGACGGAGGGAGGGACCATTGAACGACCAGTGGAACGTTACTTTCGCACGCAGGGTCCTCGGGAGGGAGAGCCGCAGCGGCGCCCAAAGGGCGCGCCTCCACTTGTGCGGCAAGAGCCTCCACCCTGCGGTTTAGGAGAACGTGCTGCTCGGTCATTAAGTCGATCCGAGAGGTGAAAGCGGTGAGGATCCGCTGCAACTCACCGATTACCCCTCCCGAAGCCTCCGCCGTGCCTTGGTCTTCCATTGGCCGTTCAACAGCCGGTTGACGCCCCTCGGGATCCATGACGCTGGCCGAGATATCCTGTTGTGAAAGTGTAGGAACACGGACCCACAACAGGGGGCGCAATGAACGGACAATGGAGAGAGTAAATAACAAGATTTACTACTGAAACAAGCATGAGTAATACAACAAACACAATTTGGGGTCGAATCCGCTGGTGTCGTGTGGGCAGGCTCGAAGGTAGGAGACGTCTGTCTCAGTCGAACCGGAACCACCCAGATCTCCTCTGCCACCGAACCCTGGAAATACTGGAACCGCCAAGTCCCGAATTCCCAGGTGGCCACTGCCTCCGCTCGTCGGATCCGGTACTGCTGGCAGGAGAGAGCAACAACACACAGGAGTGGATGAACGCACCCAGTAACAGAGAGGGGAGAAGCCGCCTCCACCTCTTGGCAAAGTATAGCAGGAAGGTGAGTACTTATCCAAAGAATGAGGTTTTCAGTAGTCACCAGTCCTGAAAAAAGGTTTTAACAGTCTTAGCTGATGATGCAATGTATAACTGCAGAGAATACTACCTTGGTCTTAGGCGATATCTCGGCACTGAGGTGGAGACGCCGTCCTCCTGATATACCTCGGTGCTGAGTAGAACAGCTGTGTCTGGTGATGGGTGACAGCTGTCACCCAGGCTACTCCCATGATGCGGCAGCGCCCTCTGGTGCCTGGAGCCCGCACTCCAGGCAGGGCGCCCTCTGGTGGTGGTGGGCCAGCAGTACCTCCTCTTCAGCGGCCCACACAACACTAGTAATGACTTCATGACTTTCTTTGCTAATAAAATTTTAACTATTAGAGAAAAAATTACTCATAACCATCACAAAGACGTATCGTTATCTTTGGCTGCTTTCAGTGATGCCGGTATTTGGTTAGACTCTTTCTCTCAGATTGTTCTGTCTGAGTTATTTTCATTAGTTACTTCATCCAAACCATCAACATGTCTATTAGACCGCATTCCTACCAGGCTGCTCAAGGAAGCCCTACCATTATTTAATGCTTCGATCTTAAATATGATCAATCTATCTTTATTAGTTGGCTATGTACCACAGGCTTTTAAGGTGGCAGTAATTAAACCATTACTTAAAAAGCCATCACTTGACCCAGCTATCTTAGCTAATTATAGGCCAATCTCCAACCTTCCTTTTCTCTCAAAAATTCTTGTAAGGGTAGTTGTAAAACAGCTAACTGATCATCTGCAGAGGAATGGTCTATTTGAAGAGTTTCAGTCAGGTTTTACAGCATTAGTGAAGGTTACAAATGATCTTCTTATGGCCTCAGACAGTGGACTCATCTCTGTGCTTGTTCTGTTAGACCTCAGTGCTGCTTTTGATACTGTTGACCATAAAACTTTATTACAGAGATTAGAGCATGCCACTGGTATTAAAGGCACTGCACTGCGGTGGTTTGAATCATATTTATCTAATAGATTACAATTTGTTCATGTAAATGGGGAATCTTCTTCACAGACTAAGGTTAATTATGGAGTTCCACAAGGTTCTGTGCTAGGACCAATTTTATTCACTTTATACATGCTTCCCTTAGGCAGTTTTATTAGACGGCATTGCTTAAATTTTCATTGTTACACAGATGATACCCAGCTTTATCTGTCCATGAAGCCAGAGGACACACACCAATTAGCTAAACTGCAGGATTGTCTTACAGACATAAAGACATGGATGACCTCTAATTTCCTGCTTTTAAACTCAGATAAAACTGAAGTTATTGTACTTGGCCCCACAAATCTTAGAAACATGGTGTGTAACCAGATCCTTACTCTGGAAGGCATTACCCTGACCTCTAGTAATACTGTGAGAAATCTTGGAGTCATTTTTGATCAGGATATGTCATTCAATGCGCATATTAAACAAATATGTAGGACTGCTTTTTTGCATTTACGCAATATCTCTAAAATTAGAAAGGTCTTGTCTCAGAGTGATGCTGAAAAACTAATTCATGCATTTATTTCCTCTAGGCTGGACTATTGTAATTCATTAGTATCAGGTTGTCCTAAAAGTTCCCTGAAAAGCCTTCACTTAATTCAAAATGCTGCAGCTAGAGTACTAACGGGGACTAGAAGGAGAGAGCATATCTCACCCATATTGGCCTCTCTTCATTGGCTTCCTGTTAATTCTAGAATAGAATTTAAAATTCTTCTTCTTACTTATAAGGTTTGAATAATCAGGTCCCATCTTATCTCTCAGACTGCAGGCTTACTTGCAGTTCCTAGGGTTTGTAAGTGTTGTGTGGGCCGCTGAAGAGGAGGTACTGCTGGCCCACCACCACAAGATGGCGCCCTGCTTGAAGTGCGGGCTGCAAGCACGAGAGGGCGTCGGAGCGACGAGGAGTGACAGCTGTCACTCATCATCCGTACCAGCTGTCACTCATCCACTACTCATCACCACCACCATAAAGGCCGGACTGCAACTCCACCTCCCCGCCGAGAAATCAGCTACCATTCAGGTAACTTCTCTGCTGACTTAACATTGACTAATAGTCTGAACTTCTTTGCAGCCGTTTTCCTGTGGTGTGTCCTTATCTGTGGGATTGGCGTTTGGTGTGATCAGCGACGGCTTCGCTTCACAACCCAACCAGATAAGTGGTTAGACAGGAGCTGCATGAGTGTGTGATTGGAGGTGGAGGTTCTCCCTCCCAGTTGTATACAGACTGTGGGATTACTGAGTGTGCGAACTCACACTCATCAGGACTGTCTCTGTTCTCTGCCAGCAGTACCGGGTCTGACTGCTGAAGACAGCGGCCACCTGGGGCGCAGGGCTTGGCGGCTCCGGTGTTCTTCAGCTCCGTTGGTGGTGGAAGCTGTGTGGGATCCGGCTCTTCTCTCGCCAGGCGTCTCTATCGTCGAGCCTGCCCACACGTCACCTGGTGTATGATTGACAGTCACCATATTGTTATTATCTGTACGTCGTTGTGCGATTCACAACATTAAATTGTTACTTTTGGCTTATCCATTGTCCGTTCATTAACGCCCCCTGTTGTGGGTCCGTGTCACGACACTTTCACAACAGGATTTCTCGGCCAGCGTCATGGATCCCAAGGGGCGTCAACCATCGCTTGAACAGCCAATGGAAGAGCGAGGTGCACAGGCGCCAGCAGGAGGCGTGTTGGGTGAGCTGCAGCACATCTTAACCGCCTTTACCGCTCGGTTGGACTTAGTTACCGAGCAGAGCAGTGTTCTCAGTCGTAGGATGGAGGCTCTCACCGCCCAGGTGGAAGCGCATGCTCAGGGCGCTGCTGCAGCACCTCCTCCTGCTGACCGTGTGCCAGAAACAGACATTCCGCTGGTCGTTCAACGAACCCCCCCACCTTCCCCTGAAGCATACATAAGCCCTCCGGAGCCGTACGGAGGCTGTGTGGAGACGTGCGCGGGCTTCTTGATGCAGTGCTCGCTTGTCTTTTCACAGCGTCCCGTCATGTACGCGTCAGACGCTAGCCGGGTGGCTTACGTTATAAATTTGCTTTGAGAAGAGGCACTCGCCTGGGCTACGGTGCTCTGGGAGCAGAATTCACGGCTCCTAACGGTTTATACTGAGTTTGTGAGGGAGTTCCGACAGGTGTTCGACCGCCCTCATAGAGGCGAGACCGCTTCAAGTGTGCTGCTGTCGATACGGCAGGGGCGTCGGAGCGCAGTAAAGTATGCAGTCGACTTCCGCATCGCGGCAGCACGAGCCGGCTGGAATGCTGTTGCGCTCCGCGTCGCCTTTGTAAACAGACTGTCTCTGGTCCTTAAGGAGCACCTGGTGGCGAAGGACGAGCCGCGGGATTTAGATGGGCTTATCGACCTGGTTATACGGTTAGACAACCGATTAACAGAACACCGACGGGAGCGAGACGAAGGGCGTGGTCAGGCACAAGCCGTCCCTCTTCCTCCCGGGCCCGAAAGGGAGCCGACTTCCCCACGCTCCGCTGCCAGGGCTCTCCACGTGACGACAGCTCCCCCTGCTGACATTGCTAGGGAAACGAGCAGGGCCAAAACCGATCAGATCAGAGACAAAGGAGGCTGATCCGTGGAGAGTGTTTTCCTCTGCAGCTCTACCGAGCACACACAGAGAGAATGCCCCAAATGGTCAAAACAGCAGCACTCGTCCTTAGAGACTGGGCTAAGGGTGGGTCACAACACCCACGTGGGGAGACCCTGACAATCTGCACGTATCCCAGTCACGATCCTGAGTGGGGATCTAACCCTTCACGCCCCAGCACTGGTGGACACGGGGTCGGAGGGGAATCTGCTGGATAGCAGATGGGCAAAGGAGGTTGGGCTCCCTCTAGTGGCCTTACCGTCACCATTGTCGGTGCGGGCACTAGATGGCACCCTTCTTCCACTAATCACACACCAGACACAGCCAGTGACATTGGTGGTGTCTGGGAATCACAGGGAGGAGATTGTGTTTTATGTAACACCTTCTACCTCCCGAGTGATTTTGGGTTTTCCATGGGTGTTAAAACACAATCCCCGGATTGATTGGTCGTCTGGGGTTGTGGTTCAGTGGAGCGAAACCTGCCACCGGGAGTGTTTAGGATCCTCGGTTCCACCCGGTGTGACAGCTAAGGAGGAGGTTTTAGTCCCCCCCAATCTGGCGGCGGTGCCAGCCGAGTACCACGACCTTGCTGACATCTTCAGCAAGGATCTGGCACTCACGCTGCCCCCGCACCGTCCGTACGATTGTGCCATTGATTTGATACCGGGCGCTGAGTACCCGTCCAGCAGGCTGTACAACCTCTCACGTCCGGAACGCGAATCAAAGGAGACCTACATCCGGGACTCGTTAGCTGCCGGGTTGATCCGGAACTCCACCTCCCCGATGGGTGCTGGTTTCTTTTTTGAGGGTAAGAAGGACGGTGGACTCCGTCCATGCATTGATTACAGAGGGCTGAGCGAGATCACGGTTCGCAACCAATACCTGTTACCTCTGTTGGATTCAGTGTTCACGCCCTTGCATGGAGCCCAAATTTTCACGAAATTGGACCTTAGGAATGCTTATCACCTGGTTCGGATCCAGGAGGGAGACGAGTGGAAGACGGCATTTAACACCCCGTTAGGTCACTTTGAGTACCTGGTCATGCCGTTCGGCCTCACCAATGCGCCCGCGACGTTCCAAGCATTGGTTAATGATGTCTTGCGGGACTTCCTGCATCGGTTTGTCTTCGTATATCTAGACGATATACTCATCTTTTCTCCGGATCCTGAGACCCATGTCAAGCATGTATGTCAGGTACTACAGCGGTTGTTGGAGAACCGGCTGTTTGTGAAGGGCGAGAAGTGTGAGTTCCACCGCACTTCTTTGTCTTTCCTGGGGTTCATAGTCTCCTCCAACTCCGTCGCCCCTGATCCGGCCAAGGTTGCGGCGGTGAGAGATTGGCCCCAACCAACGAACCGTAGGAAACTACAACAGTTCCTCGGTTTTGCAAATTTCTACCGGAGGTTCATCAAGGGCTACAGTCAGGTAGTTAGCCCCTGACAGCCCTGACCTCCACAAAAGTCCCCTTCACCTGGTCGGATCAGTGCGAAGCCGCGTTTAGGAAGTTGAAACGCCGGTTCTCGACTGCACCGGTTCTGGTGCAGCCCGATCCCAAGCGCCAGTTCGTAGTTGAAGTGGACGCCTCTGACTCAGGGATAGGAGCCGTGCTATCCCAGAGCGGGGAGTCCGACAAGGTTCTCCATCCATGTGCCTACTTTTCCCGCAGGTTGACCCCAGCTGAACGGAACTATGACGTCGGCAATCGGGAACTTCTTGCGATGAAGGAGGCTCTTGAGGAGTGGAGACACCTGTTGGAGGGAGCATCGGTACCATTTACGGTTTTCACGGACCATCGGAACCTGGAGTACATCCAGACCGCGAAGCGTCTGAACCCCAGGCAAGCCCGCTGGTCGCTGTTCTTCGGGCGTTTTGACTTCCGGATCACCTACCGCCCCAGGACAAAAAAACAACGATCTGACGCCCTGTCCCGGGTGCACGAAGAGGAGGTCAAGACCAAGCCGTCAGACCCCCCTGACACCATCATCCCCGAGTCCACTGTCGTGGCCACCCTTACCTGGGACGTGGAGAAGACCGTCCGGGAGGCCCTGACACGGAGCCCGGACCCGGGGACAGGTCCGAAGGACATGTTGTACGTCCCACCAGAGGCCAGGGCTGCAGTCCTTGACTTCTGTCACAGTTCCAAGCTCTCCTGTCATCCAGGGGTGCGAAGGACCATGGCAGTGGTCCGGCAGCGCTTCTGGTGGGCGTCTATGGAAGCCGACATCCGGGAGTATGTCCAAGCCTGCACCACCTGTGCCAGGGGCAAAGCCGACCACCACAAGGCCCAAGGCCTCCTCCAGCCTCTGCCCGTGCCTCGTCGCCCCTGGTCTCATATTGGCCTGGACTTTGTCACGGGCCTCCCGCCGTCCCAGGACAACACCACCATCTTAACGATAGTGGACCGGTTCTCCAAGGCGGCCCACTTCGTGGCCCTCCCGAAGCTCCCGACGGCCCAGGAGACTGCAGACCTCCTGGTCCACCACGTCGTGCGTCTCCATGGGATCCCATCAGACATTGTCTCGGATCGTGGTCCTCAGTTCTCCTCCCAGGTCTGGAGGAGTTTCTGCAGGGAACTGGGGGCCACCGTCAGTCTCTCGTCTGGGTACCACCCCCAGACGAACGGGCAGGCAGAGCGGACGAACCAGGAACTGGAGAAGGCCCTCCGCTGCGTGACCTCCCACGAACCCGACGGCCTGGAGTGACCATCTGGCCTGGATCGAGTATGCTCATTATAGCCAAGTCTCATCTGCCACCGGCCTCTCCCCGTTTGAGGTGTGTTTTCGGTACCAGCCCCCATTGTTTCCACTGGTGGAGGGAGAGGTCAGGGTGCCCTCGGTCCAGGCCCATCTGAGGAAGTGCCGTCGGGTGTGGCGTACCGCCCGCTATGCCCTGCTCAGAGCCCGGACGAGGGCTAAGGCCCATGCAGACCGCCGGCGTTCCCCGGCCCCTTCATACCAGCCCGGGCAGGAGGTCTGGCTATCCACTAAGGACATCCTCCTGCAGGTGGAATCCCACAAACTCAAGGACAGGTACATCGGACCTTTTCCCATCCTCAAAATCCTCAGTCCAGCCACAGTGAAGCTGAAGCTGCCAGCTTCACTGCGGATACACCCCGTGTTTCATGTGTCAAGACTCAAGCCCTGCCATACCTCACCACTGTGTGCCCCGGGACCAGCGCCGCCTCCTGCCCGGATCATTGACGGGAGCCTGCGTGGATGGTACGCCGGCTCCTGGACGTCCGTCGAAAGGGCCGGGAGTTCCAGTATCTGGTGGACTGGGAGGATTATGGCCCCGAAGAGCACTCCTGGGTGAAGAGGAGCTTCATCCTGGACCCGGCCCTCCTGGCCGACTTCTACACCCGTCACCCGGACAAGCCTGGTCGGGCGCCAGGAGGCCAGCTGATCATTGAGGAAACGCGCATACGGAAGCTGGAGACACCTGATCTCGTAATTACGAGATCAGGTGCCTCCTGATCTCGTAATTACGAGATTTCTTTTCTCGTAATTATGAGAAAAGATCTCATAATTACGAGAGCTTTTCTCGTAATTATGAGAAAGATCTCATAATTATGAGATCAGGATCTCATAATTACGAGAAAAGATCTCATAATAACGAGATCTTTTCTCGTAATTACGAGATCAGTGGTCAAATTTTTTTTTATCCAGTGAATGCAATACGCTTCCGTAGTTCACCTTAGCAACTGCCAGTTCTTTTAAACAGGTCATTAGAGCAATCAGACCCAAATGGATACATCCTCTCACTGTAATATGGCCTGTTCCAGGTTTATAAGAGAATGGTACCACTGCAGTGTGGAGGCCTCCACGTGCACTCAACAGCAGTGGGAGATGGTTGTCCTTGCTGAGATGCAGGATATTCCTTGTGCCTGCCAGCATGAGTTGCAATGACATGTGGATTAAAACTCGATTGTTTACATAATTTCTACATCAATTTTTAAAACAAATTATACCAAACATAGTCTAATTATGTCCATGTTGTGCTCTTTACATAGTCAGTATACAGCACATAAAAAAATTTTTTTTTTGGATTTTGGTATTGCATCCATGACTTTCACAGATTGCTTGTATATGAATGTCAGGTGGACACATTTCCAAAAGGCCAATGTGTTTGTTTTTATCAGATTAATTATAAATTCATTATCCTTTATTGTAATATTCTAAACGGGTGACCTTTGACTGTGTGGAAACAGATAATAAGGTGGTTCTTTTTTGTGTGTGACTTGTATTAAGACTTCCATGTTATCTGACTTTGAAAATGTCACTAGTCCTGACTCAGTCCTCTGAGGCTCACCTTTTGGAAAAGAGATTATGAATTGAGAGATTTTTCAAGAGAAAATGAAAACAGAACAGCCACATGCAGTGAGGAAAATAAGTATTTGAACACCCTGCAGTTTGCAAGTTCTCCCACTTAGAAATCATAGAAGGGTCTGAAATTTTCATCTTAGGTGCATGTCCACTGTGAGAGACATAATCTAAAAAAAATATCTGGAAATCACAATGTATGATTTTTAAATAATTTATTTGTATGTTACTGCTGCAAATAAGTATTTGAACACCTGTGAAAATCAATGTTAATATTTGGTACGGTAGCCTTTGTTTGCAATTACAGAAGTCAAACATTTCCTGTAGTTCTTGACCAAGTTTTCACACACTGCAACAGGGATTTTGGTCCACTCCTCCATACAGATCTTCTCCAAATCTTTCAGGTTTGGAGTTTCAGCTCCCTCCAAAGATTTCTATTGAGTTCAGGTCTGGAGACTGGCCAGGCCACTCCAGGTCCTTGAAATGCTTCTTATGGAGCCCCTCCTTAGTTGCCCTGGCTGTGTGTTTGGGGTCATTGTCATGCTGGAAGACCCAGCCATGAGCCATCTTCAATGCTCTTACCGAGGTTAGGAGGTTGTTTGCCAAAATCTCACAATACATGACCCCATCCATCCTTCCTTCAATACAGTGCAGTCGATCTGTCCCCTTTGCAGAAGAGCACCCCCAGAGTATGATGTTTCCACCCCCGTGCTTCACGGTTGGGATGGTTTTCTTGGGTTTGTTCTCATCCTCTAAACATGGTAAGTGGAGTTGATTCCAAAAAGCTCTATTTTGGTCTCATCTGACCACATGACCTTCTCCCATGCCTCCTCTGGATCATCCAGATGGTCACTGGTGAACTTCAAACAGGCCTGGACATGTGCTGGCTTGAGCAGGAGGACCTTGCTGCCCTGCAGGATTTTAAACCATGACAGCATCATGTTTTACTAATGTAATCTGTGTGACTGTGGTCCCAGCTCTCTTCAGGTCATTGACCATGTCCTCCTGTGTAGTTCTGAGCTTTCTCAGAATCACCCTTACCCACAAAGTGAGATCTTGCATGGAATCCCAGACTGAGGGAGATTGACAGTCATCTTGTGTTTCTTCCACTTTCTAATAAATAATCATAACAGTTGTTGTCTTCTACCAAGCTGCTTGCCTGTTGTCCTGTAGTCCATCCCAGCCTTGTGCAGGTCTACAGTTTTGTCCCTTGTGTCCTTAGACAGCTCTTTGGTCTTGGCTATGGTGGACAAGTTGGAGTGTGATTGATTGAGTGTGTGAACAGGTGTCTTTTATACAGGTAACAAGTTCAAACAGGTGCAATTAATACAGGTAAAGAGTGCAGAATAAGAGGGCTTCTTAAGAAAATTATCAAAAATTAACTGTGAGAGCCAGAATTCTTGCTGGAAGGTGTTCAAATACTTATTTGCAGCAGTAACATACAAATAAATTATTGAAAAATCATACGTTGTGATTTCCAGATTTTTTTTTTAGATTATGTCTCTCACAGTGGACATGCACCTAAGATGAAAATTTCAGACCCCTCCCTGATTTCTAAGTGGCAGAACTTGCAAAATCGCAGGATGTTCAAATACTTATTTTCCTCACTGTATATGTGGATTGGGTCACTTGTGTATTAAAATCTCTAAAACTAATATTTGTGATGTTGAATATAATGGCCAAAGATTATGTTGGGGAGTGGCAATTTTTGGAAATATTTATAGTTATGAAATATTCCTTAATGTATCTAAATAACTCAAAAGAGCCTGACAGATTTACTTCAAACTTGGTGGGAATATTAGTTGGATAGATATGTGGTGGTGATTAGATTTTGAAGTAGTCTGATCAAAGTTAAAGGTCCACATCAAGGAAGAAATGGTCAGAAAAATACCTTTTTTTTTCTGTACATCTGTCAGGGTTTGGACTTTTGTTTCTTGTTTTTATTGTGTTGCTCAGTTTAATTATTGTGTTTTGGTAGTTTTTCTGTTTTGGTAGTTATCTTGCTGGTCTTTTTCTGCTTGGGTTTTCTCTGTCTCTTTCTTGTCTTTTATTTGGTGCTTGGTGGTGGGAGTTTCACTCTGTCTGGCCACACCCTTGTTCCGGTGCTTTCCACGCACACCTGTTCCTAATTTGTAGCTCATCACCTGTGGGTATTTTAAGGTTCACAGGTTTCACTAGTCACTCACCAGATCAATGCGCCTTGTGCCTTCTTTCCAGCTCTTTCTATGTTTTCCTAGTCCTGTTTTGCCTCACTCCACCTCTGCCTGATGTTTTTGTACTGCTGCTTGTTTTGGACTGCCTTTACGTGTACCGACCTCTGCCTGAAACTACACTAATAGTCCAGCGGCCAAGGGCTGAAAAAAATACCCATACCCCTCCCGGCGGTAGAACAAAATATGTATGTGTATATTCCACCGAGCGCGGACGTGCACGAGGCCGAGCGCGCGCTTGCGGATCAGATTATGAGCGTGGAGAGAGACTTTCCGGACTCTCTTGTTATAATTCTCGGTGATTTTAACAAAGGGAATCTCAGTCAGGAATGACCAAAATACAAACAGTTTGTTAAATGCCGACCAGAGAAGGGAGCACGTTAGATCATTGTTACACGACAGTGAGCGGCGCCTACCGAGCGGTGGCCCGTGCAGCTTTGGGACTCTCAGATCACGTGATGGTCCACTTGATCCCCACGTACAGACAGAGACTTAAACTCTCTAACCTGTTGTGAGGACATCTAAAGTGTGGAGCAATGAAGCTGTAGAGGAGCTACGTGCATGCTTGGCCACCACATATTGGGATATGCTTGAGGCTTCAACAGACAGTCTAGATGACTACACGGACACTGTGACGTCATATATTCATTTCTGTGAAGACAGCATCATCCCACAGCGTACCAGGGTGAGATATAACAATGATAAGCCCTGGTTCACACCTAAACTCCAGCAGCTCCGTCAGCAGAAAGAGGTGGCTTTCAGAGAAGGAGACAGAGACAGCTATAGAGGTGCAAAGTACAGATTTAGCAAGGAGGTGGCAAAGGCTAAATCCATGTACAGTTCACGTCTGCAGCAAAGGTTCTCTGCCAACGACTCAGCCTTGTGTGGAGGGGGTTGAAAGAGATCACCAACTACAAGCCCAAAGCACCTCGTTCTATTGACGACCTCAAGCTGGCCAATGACCTGAACTCTTCTATTCACGGTTTGAAGACAAGGACTCACACCTCCCCACCCCCACACAACTGGATATTCAAACACTCTGGACCTCCCCCTCTCACTGTTGCCCTCTCGGTCCAAGAGGAGGACGTGAGGAGACATTTCAAAAGACTGAATCCACGTAAGGCCCCGGGCCCAGACTGTGTCTCTCTCCTGCCACCCTGAGACACTGCGCTGATGAGCTGGCCCAGTCTTCACGGGGATCTTCAACACCTCCCTGGAGTCATGCCATGTTCCAGTCTGTTTCAAGTCCTCAATCATAGTTCCAGTCCCCAAGAAACCACGCATCACTGGACTTAATGACTACAGGCCTGTGGCTCTCATGTCTGTAGTCATGAAGACCTTCGAACGCCTGGTTTTATCCCACCTGAAGTCCATCACAGACCCTCTCCGGACCCCATGCAGTTTGCCTACAGAGCCAACAGGTCTGTAGATGACGCCAAACCTGGCCCTGCACTCCATCCTGCAGCACCTGAACTCCCCAGGAACCTACGCTAGGATCCTGTTTGTGGACTTCAGCTCTACATTCAACACCATCCTTCCAGCTTTGCTCCAGGACAAGCTTTCTCTGCTCCACGTGCCCAACTCCACCTGCAGGTAGATCACAGACTTCCTGACGGACCGGAGTCAGCGTGTGAGGCTGGGAAAAATGTCTCGAATACTCGGGTTCTCAGCACAGGATCTCCACAGGGCTGTGTCCTTTCCCCTCTGCTCTTTCCCTGTACACTAACTGCTGCACCTCCAGTCACGACTCTGTAAAGCTCATCAAGTTTGCGGACGACACCACCCTCATCAGACTCATTTCGGATGGGGATGAGTCTGCCTACAGGAGGGAGGTGGACCAGCTGGTGACCTGGTGCAGCAGCAACAACTTGGAGCTCAACGCCCAGAAAACAGGGAGATGATCGTGGACTTCAGGAAAGCCACAGCCCCCCCGCCTCCCTCGCCCTCACAACAGCCCCATCACCACTGTGGTCTGTCACCGTCCTCGGCACCACCATCACCCAGGACCTCAAGTGGGAGTCAACCATCAGCTCCCTCATCAAGAAGGCCCAGCAGAGGATGTACTTCTGCGGCAGTGAAGAAGGCAAAGCTGCCTGTCC